>NC_088806.1:16144182-16385915 GCF_011386835.1 Chrysemys picta bellii | reverse complement strand
CCTTTTCTTCTTCAACAGCAACCTTAAATCAAGACATTAACAACAAACCCTGGGAGAGGAACAGCGTCTGATGAATTTCCCATGATTTCACTAGAAACGTGTAGTAACTATTACTAAATCGCCTCCAGCCACTGGAAGATCCCAGTTCAGTAGACAGCCCAGACTCTCTCCACCAGCTATTAGAACTTCTCTGATCTCTGTATCGTGCCCTGATATACACGGACATCATTTCCCATTTTGTACATGTGCAATTGATTGCTCCTTCCTAGGTGGAGTACTTTGCATTTGTCCTTATTGAATTTCATTCTATTTATTTCAGACCATTTCTCCAGTGTGTCCAGATCATTTTGAATTATAATCCTATCCTCCAAACCACTTGCCACCCCTCCCAGGGCGGTATTGTCCAGTTGTCTCTCTGCCATTATCTAAATCTTGCGGGACCACACTTGATATGCCGTTCCAGCTTGACGGTGAATCTCTGATAACTACTCTCTGGGAATGGTTTTCCAACCAGATATGCATCCACCTTATAGTAGCTCCATCTACGCTGTATTTCCCTAGTTTCTTTATGAGGAGTCATGCGGTACAGTATCAAAAGCCTTACTAAAGTCAAGATACACCACAGCTACCGCTTTCCTCCTATCCACAAGACTTGTTATCCTGTCAAAAAAGGTTGCTAGGTTGGTTTGACATGATTTGTTTTTGACAAATCCATGTTGACTGTTACATATCACCTTATTATCTTCTAGGTGTCTGCAAATTGCTTGCTTGATTGCTCCATTATCTTTCCAGATACTGAAGTTAAGCTGACTGGTCTGTAATTCCCCGGGTTGTCCTTTTTCCCTTTTTTATAGATGGGCACTATATTTGCCCTTTTCCAGTCCTCTGGAATCTCTCCTATCATAGAATCATAGAATATCAGGGTTGGAAGGGACCTCAGGAGGTCATCTAATCCAACCCCCTGCTCAAAGCAGGACCAATCCTCAACGAAATCATCCCAGCCAGGGCTTTGTCAAGCCTGACCTTAAAAACCATTAAGGAAGGAGATTCCACCACCTCCCTAGGTAACCCATTCCAGTGCTTCACCACCCTTCTAGTGAAAAAGTTTTTCCTAATATCCAACCTAAACCTCCCCCACTGCAACTTGAGACCATTACTCTTTGTTCTGTCATCCGGTACCACTGAGAACAGTCTAGATCCATCCTCTTTAGAACCCCTTTCAGGTAGTTGAAAGCAGATATCAAATCCCCCCTCATTCTTCTCTTCTGCAGACTAAACAATCCCAGTTCCCTCAGCCTCTCCTCATTGTTGCCCTCCGCTGGACTTTTTCCAATTTTTCCACATCCTTCTTGTAGTGTGGGGCCCAAAACTGGACACAGTACTCCAGATGTGGCCTCACCAATGTCGAATAGAGGGGAATGATCACATCCCTCAATCTGCTGGCAATGCCCCTACTTGAATTTTCAAAGATAATTGCTAATGGTTCAGATATCTCCTCAGGCAGCTACCTGAGTATTCTAGGATGTATTTCATCAGGCCCCAGTGACGTAAAGACATCTAATTTGTCTAAGTAATTTTTAACTTGTTCTTTCCCTTCCAGCAGAGCAGACTGAACTCACATGATGCTGTCAGAGAGTGGGATGTGAGTGGTTGTGCCTAGTGGTTAAAGCAGAAGTCATGCCTAGCAGTTAGAGCAGGAGTTGGGAGCCAGGAATTGGAGCCCGGGGTCAAGCTGGAGTCAGAGGCCAGGTGCCAGGTGCTAGAGCCAAGGGATCACAAGCGGCGTCAGGAGTCAGAGCCTAGGGACAGAATCAGAACCAAAGGACAGAGCTGATGTTGGAGGTTGGGAATTGGAGCCAAGAGTCCGAACCAGGTTAGCTAGAGTGAGGCAGGGCAGGAGCAAGACTGGAGCAAGGTTGAGAGCAAGCAGTTCCTAATGGATAGGTGTTCACAGCACAACCACCATCACAACTGCCATCACAATCGGCCACAACAATTGGCACTGATTAACCTCCTTGAATGGGCCCTAGCGCCTGACCTTGTCTCTCCCTTCTGCGCCTTACCTATGAGGTTTGAGTCAGGATGGTGGGAGCTGGGGAGGGGGAAGCTGTTGGTGCTGCCTTCAGTGCCATATAGGTACCTGCTCTGAGGAGTACACCCAGGATTTCCATGCTCAGGATTGTCAATCCAGCACCTGTTGCCACACTACAATTACCCCGCACGCAATTCCCCCACCTCTTGTAGGCAGCTGGATAAGAGCCAGCGTTCTGAGTGCCCGTTGTTTTATTAGCAAACTCAGAGAGCTATTTCCAGAGAAATGCCCAGGACATTTATGTCTTGAAACACCTTTAATTTCCAAGTCCCTTTCTCCGGCTGGCTAGCTGCTCTGAAGCCTGGCCATGTGGATATCTGGAAAGCATTTCACAGTACTGCAAAGCCCCATCTCAGTCCCTTGGTGCTTGCCAGAATGCGCTGTTCACACTCACACAAAAAACCACCTTTCCAATATTTTACAGATTTCCAAATAATGTGGCCTTCATTTTTTCATATGTTTCTTATTCAGGCCTCCTTTGTGTTTTCAGTATTGCAGATCTGTGCTCTTATTAATGTCAATGCCAAGTTAAAGGAGGGTCACCAGCTGGGAGGAGCAAGTCTTTCAGATCCCATTAAATACTGGCCTTTGATTGAACAGAGCTTGCTAGGCCTGCCAAACATCATCCACTCCTCACGCAGGCCTAGTGAAGGGAACTGAGTGAAAGAGCGAGGGAAGGGAGAGAAGGAGTAAGAGGCCGAGGGGATAGAAGGAAGAGATGTAAAGGGAGCAGAAAAGCTACTTAAGGGCTTCATCCTGCCACAACTGAGGACTCAATTCAATTCTTGTTTTTCGGCCACGGAGTGCATCTTGACATCACGCAGGAAGTCCTCTTTAGTTCTTCGTGGCTGCTTTCTAATTCTGCGTAGACGTTCAGCCGGTGATAACGAAGAGGGAGGCTGGGCTCCCAGGGTCATATCTGTGAAGACAAAATGCAACATTTTACAGAAGCAGTATTGTTTGCAACACACAGACCACTGATTTAAAGCACAGCCACTATTCACGTACCTATCACTATCTGGCTGACCCCAGGCAAGCACACATGACCCACAAGACCCCCAAAATGGTGAGTAACCACAAGGGCAAGGGAAATCAGTGTTCCAGGACCGTACTGTACACCGGGCATGTGGCTCTTGGGGAAAGCCAGAACTGCATGGGGGGCCTTATGATCATTCCTGTCCCCACATTTTCCACAGTCTGTGTTCATTATGGAAGATATCTTGCTACTGAGGGAGAGCAGGGAATGAAGGGAGGGTCTTCTCCAAGACTGCGGCTTCTGCCCTGGCCCTTATGCAGCTCGCCTGTGTGCAGCAACGGTCCCCTCTCCCCAGTGACAGCAGAGTGGTGTGGGAAAGTTACCCTCAATGGGGCAAGAAACAAAGCAGTTCTGCCAAAGAGCCTGCGACAGCGGATTGCCCAGTATCTCCATGAGAGTTTCCTGGAGATCTCTGAGGCAGATTACCGTGAAGTGAGGGAGTCAATCAACACCCTGTTCCGCCACTCAGACTAGGCATGTGATGGTTATGCGCATCATACAGACACAAGCCTGCTTTCTGCAACCCTCCTGCCTCCAACAACTCGCTTCAGCGATTCCCAAAATCAAAGCCACTTACCAGGGGTCTCCTGTTTGTGCTTCACCAAGCTCTGACAGCTGTGACTGGCTAGCCTCCTCCAGGGTACAGAAGAGCTCTTGGCTGCATGCATCTCTGACCTCCAAGTCATCCTCTGCCTCTAGGTCCTTCCACATCCTCGTCCAAGATTTCCTCCTCCTGGCTCGGTCCACTCTCGACTGGCGCACGAGCCACCGAAGTATCCACAGTGGTTTTCGCAGTGGAGGTGGGGTCGTCACTGAGTATCGTGTCCAGCTCTTTGTAGAACCGGCAGCTCGTGGGCACAGCACCAGAATGGCAGTTTGCCTTCCATGCCTTGTGGTAGGCATTCTGCAGCTCCTTCACTTTGATCCTGCAATGCAGTGTGTCCCGGTCATGGCCCCTTTCTGTCATGCATCGTGAAATTCGTCCATAGGCATCATCATTCTTACGGCTGGAGCGCAGCTGGAACTGGACAGCCTTCTCTCCCCCAAATGCTGATGAACTCCAGCAGCTCGGCATTGCTCCAAGCGGGGGATTGCCTGGTGCGTGGAGCAGGTATGGTCACCTGGAAAGATGCGCTGAGACCGCTTCACACGTCACTGAGCAAACAGGAAGGGGACTTTCAAAATTCCCAAGGAATTTAAGGGGTGGGAATGACAGTTGGTCATCTGAGGGCAGGGCAGTAGAGTTCAAACTGATGACCAGAGAGGCGAGAACAGGCATTGTGGGACACCTCCCGGAGGCCAATCACAGTGCTGTAATTGACCAGGGTGTCTACACTGACACCACAGTGCTGTACCCCCGGCGCAGAAAGCTGTATGCCTCTCATCAGGGTGGTTTTTTTACAGCACTGCAACTGCGCAGTTTCTGCGCACGAAGTGGCTCGCACCTCGGGCGTTACACCACAGAAAGCTGCTTTACTGCGCAGAAACTTGCCAGTGTAGACAAGGCCTTAGGCTATGTCTACACGGAGCACCATACACCGGCGTGGCTGTGACACTGCCGCCGCGCAGTGTAGCCACTCTTTTTCACTGGGAGAGAGCTCTCCTGATGACAAAATAAAACCACCCCCTATGAGGGGCCGTAGTTTTGTCACTGGGAGAGTGTTTTTTTCACACCCCTGAGCGACAAAAGTTTTAACAACGAAAGTGCCCATGCAGACATGGTCTAAGTACCTTTCCTAGCCCTGAAGAAGAGTTCTGTGTAGCTCTCTCTCTCACCAACAGAAGTTGGTCCACGGTAAAAGATGTCGCCTCAAACACCTTGTTTCTTTAATATCCTGGGACCCACCTGGCTAGAACATGGCATCCAGCTGTGAATGGCCTTTTTACATTTCAATCACCCTGTGTCTGGTTTGCCTCCTCACGTTCCGGTGACATCAGGTTCCCCAGCCCTGCTGGCTGAATTTCAAGCCTCCCACCCCCACCAAAATACAAGTCAGCTGTGCCCCTTCCTGAGACCTGAGCTCTGCCCAGGATTTCCAGCTGCTCCAGGAACTCATTTGACGGGTTCAGAATTTCCCAAATAACACAAAACTATCCAGCTGGATCGTGTGTGTTTGTAGGGGGAGGGATGGCAGTCACCACCTCCCCCCTTTAAATCCATCCAGGTCTGTCTGTCCACAATAGGTGGGTGAAGAATGGTTCTTCCTTCCATAGGGGATGGTTTGGTATTTATAATTGAAAAGAGGGAAAACAGCCCGGCCCTCTCCGAACGGCACACAAAGTCTCAGCTTCATGGAATCTGCAAAGAGAAAAGTTTTCACCTTCTTTAATGATCTATGGTTCTATAAGCAACACTTCGGGAGTTTGTGCTTACCTTGGTTGTGAGCCCAGGCCGGTGCATAGTAACCGACTGTTGAAAGTGAGAATTAGCAGCAGCCAATTCCACGTTCAGGCTCTCCAACCCTGGGAGAGCGCTGAGTGGCTCCTTTTCAGGAGGCCTGGCATTCAAACGGTGCTGGTTGCGGTGCCGTCAACGGTGGGGCTCAAAGTGCTGTGGCCCCTTACCACCGGCTTCGGCCTCTGCACTGGCTCCAAACTGACACCGTTAAGTGACACTGACTGACTGTGGAATCCCTCTAGCAGGTATGGTCCCAAAGAGTTGCCTCTCTTGTGGGCGCACATTGGTACCTTTCATCCCCAGCCAGGAAAGAGAGAGAGAGGCCCAGCTGGTTATTACCCTTGAAAACCATTTGAAATAGGTAAAAACTCCAAAATGCAGAGTCTGAGGTCACTTTTGGCATAGCAGCCCAGTTTGTTTCTAATGCCTCAAGGTCTGTGTTAATATCTGCAGAAACATTCTTGAGCAGGGTGGGTAGGAGTTATTCTGGATAAGTCATTTCTTAATCAGAAATTATTATTCCTATCCACTGGGGTCAAACAGCTTTTTTCCCCGCTTAGCCTGAGCAATCATCGCACAGATGTTCCATCGGAACGTATAGGGACTGCTAGGAAAACAGAACTGTGGATTTCAGTGTACGGGGCCTGTTGGGAAAACAGAAATATGGATTTCAACAGGCTGACAAAGCGCTTTCAAACTGCACGTGTGCTCCTGGAATGCTGGAGAATCAAATCAGTTTGGTATGTTTGTGGGCAGCGTCTTGCTGAGGAAAACTCCAGACCGATAGCACCAGTGTCTTGTATCTACCCAATAGAGATAACCTGGGTACTAACAGTGCAAACTTCCCCCGCGCTGCTCCGTCAACGTGGCTCAGCATGGACCTGGTGTGGGCTGACGGAAAGTCAGTTGTAATAATCTGAGGTTGGGTAAAATTTTCAAAAGTACTGAAAGTGACTGAGAAGCCTGCTTGGCTGAATCTGGCACTGATCGTACTAATCAGTGCCAATTGTGGTGAGTATGGTAACATGGACACCTGTCTTGTGGGAAGTGGTCCGAGCCCACCAAACTCACAAGCCACTGCATGGCCTTCAGCTAGCAATGACTTTAGTTGGATTCAATCTGGTTACCTCTGAAAGGCCTCATATACCAAAGTTGCTCTCCTGAGCCATGCAGTTTGCCATCAGCTTCATTGCTTAGCAACTGTATAATGTTTATTCAACACAATGAAATACATATGGTTTGTTTTTATTTTGCATCCTTCGCACAGAGCCCAGTGCTTCACAGGGAGTCAATAGCAGGCAGAGGCTAATGAGAAAAGGGAGATTTTAAAGTGAGAGAGGAACTGGCTTGCAGGGCCAGGATAACTGCAGATAAAGGGGTAAGGGAAATTCAGACAGGAGGCCAAGCCTGGAAGAAGCAAGAGACTAGAATGGAGTGCAAGTGGATAGCTTGGAGCTGAGGTGAATTGTTTATGGAGGTTTGGAAAACAGGCGGTTGGTTCTGATCTGGATTTGGTGATTCAGAATGGGGCGATACGGTCCCATTTCCTGGTGTGAAGAAGTAGCCTGGCCTCCTGAAATGTAGAGTGGGAACTGGGGAAAAGCAGATTACAATAGTCCAGATGGAAGCAGTTAACTCTTGGATAACAGTTCAGTTGAGGCAGGTCAAGGGAAGAGTGAGTCTTGCCAATGTTCTGGAGGTGGTGAGAGCTGACTTTGACAGGGGAGATGGAGGAGGGAAGAGCTGAAGTCGGATCACACCCTTTAGAACTGCATGCCAAAGGAACCCTGCATGCATGGCTCTTCCTTTCCCTCTGCTACTCCCGTGGCAGACACCCCCATCCCCGGGGCACTGAAGCAGATGGAGGGAATGGGTGAGAAGAGGGGATGGGCTGATGGTGGAGCTGATGGTGGGTGGATGCACATCCAGTCTGGTGGGAATTAGAGTACTAGAGTCACCGAGTTTAAGGCCAGAAAGGATGAGCAGATCATCGAGTTGATAAAGCCACGCCCTGCATTAACTTTCCGCTGAGCCACCTCCAGGGATAGCTGATGCCAGGGAACAGGGATAGAGCTGCTGCAGATCTCCGCCGTTGTACAGAGCTTGTGTCAAACTCACTTGGTGGAGAGGGGAGAGCCATATTTAACTGTGGTACAGGGGCTGGCATGATAATTTCCGGCTCCACGCATTCACCAGCTGAGTTCCCATTGGCAGTGATGGGGCATTAGCACACAGGCCAAGTGGAGACTCACTAAACTTCTGGCTGTTATTATTCCATAGTTGTTCGGTGCCAGGTTGTCACTCACATTCAGCATCATTGGGCAAAACTGCTCCCCTTTAGACCAGCCCAACTCATGCCCTTTGTTTCTCTTCCTTTCCCAGTTTCAGGAATGTCTCAATGATCGCTGGCCTTGGAAACAAAGTTAAGGTCTGAGAGGAGAGTGTCACGGACTTCATTCTTCAGAAGGAGGAACTTAGGATGCAACCAGGATCTCATAGAATATCAGGATTGGAAGAGACCTCAGGAGGTCATCTAGTCCAACCCCCTGCTCAAAGCAGGACCAATCCCCAGATAGATTTTTGCCCCAGATCCCTAAATGGCCCCCTCAAGGATGGAGCTCACAACCCTGGATTTAGCAGGCCAATGCTCAAACCACTGAGCCAACCCTCCCCACTCTGTTTTGTGTTTTGTGTCTGAGCAGAGTCCAGACACAAAACAGAGAGTGAGTTAAGGAAAGCTGGACTGTAGATTGGAGGCCACCCACAGAGACGTCATGTACAAGGCTGTGAATAGTAGTGAGATATCCCAGAAGGAGTAGGTGGATGGGGAAAGATTAAAGGATACAGCCATGGCCATAGCATAATGGAGGGAACAAAGGGGAAACGGAACACTTCAGCCCGAACTGTAAGTGGAATCAGAGGAAATCTCTGCCTTGCAATACGGGTTGTCATTGCCTCCTGTACAGAGGGTGTGAAACACTATTGCTAGTGTGAGAGAGTGAGAGGAGAGGTCTGATCTGGTAGCAGTTCATACTTGATTTGCACAGGCCCATAGGGCCAGATTCTGGCATCTGGTAAGTCAGCCTTGAAGCCAGCTTTCCCAGCTACAATGGGGCAAAAATCCATCTGGGGATTGGCCCTGCTCTACCCTGAGCAGGGGGTTGGACTAGATGACCTCCTGAGGTCCCTTCCAACACTGATATTCTATGATCTGAGTGAAAGACCTAGGAATAACCCTATGCCCATCGGGTCACAAGGTTACTGCATAAGATGTGCTAATAGTGAGGTTATGGAAAAATGGATTGTAATACACCACAAGACAGCAGATGTAACATCTTTGAATGTCTGCTTGACCTCAGGGTTCTGCATAGATGCTAATGAGAATAAGAGGCACTACCACCAACCTATGAAAAATGGGGTACCCCAATATTCATGGGCCAAGTCTTTAGCTGGTGTCATCAGTATTGCTGTATTGGGGAGCTTTACTGATTTAAACAAGCTGAGGATCTGGCCCATTGTCAGGCCAAATGGTCCTCTCCCAGAGATGTGAGTCAGGAGAAACTCATCTGAAGTCAGTGGAATTGTGTCCGCGTGAAACTGTGAGGCTGATTCTCCACCCTGATGAAATTCCATTGCCTTCTGATTTGCTCCCCTGCAAGAACAGAACCCAATGGAGTTGGCCTAAGTGGGGGAAGGATCAGGCCGGGATCTTGCCAATGGAGTTACAGCAGTATAAAATGAGTGTGAAAGGAAAATCAGGTTCATTGACTTCAGGGAAGTTTCACTAGAGCAGGGGTGGGCAAACTATGGCCCACGGGCTGGATCCAGCCCACCAGCCATTTTAATCTGGCCCTCAAGCTCCCACTGGGGAATGGAGTCTGGGGCTTGCCCCCTGGCACTCCAGCCAGAGAGCAGGGTCATGGGCCACTCCAGGCACCTCCTGGAAGCAGCAGCATGGCCCCCCCTCCGGCTCCTACATGTAGGGGAAACCAGGGGGCTCTGCTCTGCTTGCTGCACCCGCCTCAAGCACCGCCCCCGCAGTTCCCATTGGCCAGGAACCTCAGCCAATGGGAGCTGCAGGGGTGGTGCCTGCGGATGGGGCAGCATGCACAGCCATCTGGCCATGCCTCCATGTAGGAGCCAGAGAGGGGACATGCCACTGCTTCTGGGAGACGTTTGAGGTAAACGCTGCCTGGAGCATGCATCCTTGAGCCCCTCCCCGTGTCCCAACCCCTTGCCCCAGCCCTGATCCCTCTCCTGCCCTCTGAACCCCTCGATCTCAGCCCAGAGCACCCTCCTGCTCCCCAAACTCCTTATCCCCAGCCCCACCCCAGGGCCCGCACCCCCAGCCGGAGCCCCCAAACCTTCCCCACACTTCTCCCGCGCCCCAGTCTGGAGTCTCCTTCCGCACCCTGAACTCCTAATTTCTGGTCCCACCCCAGAGCCCACACCCCCAACCAGAGCCCTCACCCCCTCCCGCACCCCAACCCCAATTTTGTGAGCATTCATGGCCTGTCATACAATTCCTATTCCCAGATGTGGCCCTCGGGCCAAAAAGTTTGTCCGCCCCTGCACTAGAGTGACACTGGCGTAATTTAGATGAGGATCTGGCCCTATTTTCCCATCACCCCATGGTCTGTTGTGTCCATTCCCAGGCTGCTGTGAAGGGTCTCGTGCTGCGCAGTTCACATCTGCTGCGCAGAATGTTTGATAAAATAACAATTGGCATAGAGCTGCACAACATCTGTTGTCTTGCCGAACCGGAATCATGCAACCCCCTCCCACCCCCCCCTTCATTTGTCTGCTAGCAGCGAACAACTTCACAAACAGGGCCAAGCATTCTCCCTTCTCCAGCACATGGTCCCAGTAGGACAGTGAACAATGGGACACACATAGTTCAGATGAAGGCTCTTTCATTAGCCAGACAGCTGAAAAGCAGAGACATGTTGGGCAGCGGGTGCGGGTGAGAATTTTTGCCGTGTTAAAGCCTCAGTGTAAAATATCCACTCGTTTATCTCACTCACAGTATTTCTGCCAAGAAATAACAGGACCAAGACCCTCAGTGGGTGTCCATCAGCAAAGTTCCATTGAAGTCAGGAGACCTGATTTATACCAGCGAATGACTTGGCCCAATATGTTTTAAAAAAATAGGGATATAGTCCTGTCTGTGAATGTTGGCTAGTAGAGCATCTATCTATCTATCTATCTATCTATCTATCTATCTATCTATCTATCTATCTATCTATCCACTGGCCTGACTGTTCTCTCACTTACTCCAATTTCAAAGGAGTTACTCCTGATCTATTCTGATGTGAGAGGAAAAGAGGAACAGTATCTGAGCATGGGCGCTAGGTTTGTATAATTTTTGGTGGTGCCCAGAATGGGTCCAAGCAGAGCCATCCCATGCACGGATGGACTGGGGCAACCGCCCTGGGCCCTGCACTTTAGGGGGCCCCATGTTTTGGGGGGCTCCGTGCTTCAGGGGACACGGGCTCCAGGGCGGCCTGGGGGAGTTAGCGGGGGGCCTGGCACCAGCAACAGCGAGTGACACAGACCTAGCCCGTGCCGCAGGCTCCCGGAGTTGCTCAGGGGAGGGGGCGGAAGCTGGAAAGAGGTGGGGCAGGGACTTGGGGGAAGGAGTGGAATGGAGGCAGGGGTGGAGCAGGGGGTGAAGAGGCAGGACGGGGACTTGGGGAAAGGGGTGGCGAGGGGGCAGGGTGGGGCGGAGCTGGGGCAGAAAGAGGCAGGGCGGAGTGGAGCGGGGTAGGCTGGAGCTGGGTCACTCACTGCTGCCGGCGCCAGGCCCCCCGCTAACCCCCAGGCCACCCTGGACCCTGTCCCCCCCGAAGCATGGGGTCCCCCCAAAGCGTGGGCCCAGGGCAGTTGCCCCGGTCTGTCCTATGGACGGGATGGCTCTGAAAATAGAAGCCCAAACATTGGTGGAGTCGGGCCCACTTTCCTGAATATTGGTGAAACCCAGGCACCACGGGCCCATATAACTCGCTGCCTATGTATCTGAGCACCTTCAAGGTATTGAACATGAAAGTTTCTATCCCCACCCAGCCATGCTGTGGCACATGCTGTATGTACCTTGAGCTCCATCTGCTCTGCTCCCCAGCTGAGGTCATGACGGATGGATTGTAGCTTGTTAGCACTCCAATGGCAATACCTGGTCTCGCCCCATATGACTGAAATATTTGAAAGTTCTTTGCTTCCACGCTCTCCACCATCTGCTTCTGCTTTGGTTTGGCCTAAGCTGGTTCTGATCTCAGCAGGGCAGGAATCTTCACATCACCCCAGATGGCTCGCCCCCCTCCCCCTCCATCTTCATTATTCAACTCACTTTCCAAACTCGCCCCCAAAGCTCCTCAAGAATGTGGGTGAAACATCACCCAGCAAAACCCCTCTGCCCCACCTACGAGGGAACTTTTATCAGCATGTGAGCAGCGGACAGATTTCCTCTGCCTTTCCTTTCCTGGCGCTGCCCTTCGCACAAGAGGTGAAAGAACAGCAACATTTTTGGACATTAGCTGGAGTGAGCAAATCTGCAGCAGAATCCAGCTGGTGTTTCTATTTAGTAGAGTCCCAAACTGCAAGGGCTCCAGCCTCCTTCCCTTCCTCTATGGTCCCCCTCCCCTACTCTCTGCTGGCTGTTCTGCTAAGCTTCCACTGCTGTCCTCAAGGGTGCATCATATTTACTAACTTCTGCTCTGGTCAATTCATTTAAGAATCTTCAAACAGAAAACAGGCAGAACTATCAATCTAAAGGCACACTCCAGTGCAATACATCACACTATGCTACGGAGGGGGAAGTCTCCAGACCTGAGGAATGACCCCTTCTCTGATAACGACTCAAGGTGAGGGAGAGGCCAAAGCCACTGAGAAACATCCCTGCTTTGTACAGGAGTCCTAAGGCAATGGACAGGTGGGGTACGGTAAAGAAAAGAGCAGGGCAACGTTTTCAAAAGTGGCGTTCAGCTGTGAGGGCCGTGGTTTTGGGAGCCCAACGTGAGCTGCTGAAAGCTGAGGAAGGATAGTCCAGTGGTTAGCGAGGGCTGAGGAGATAACAGCAGTTCAAGTCCCTGCTCTACCACCAGCAGGGGCAAGTCACTCAGCCATTCCATGCCTTAGGTGCGTTGGTAAAATAGGAATAATAGCACTGCCCGCCCTCCCAGTGGTTCTGGGAGAACATGCACATCAAAGATCGGGAGGTACTGGGGGGGCTTTTCGTACCAAAGCTAGCAGGTGTCTCAAGTGAGAGCCTCCATTTGAAAACACTGGCCGCGTTAATACGGTGCTGGCGTTTGCGAAGCTGAGGGACGTATTGTGCCCGTAGGTTGTGTAGATGAGTTTAGTGCTGGAGAGCAAAGGCCATTCACCCACAGAGCAGGTACGGACTGGGCAGAGCAGCACATGCTCCTCACATGCTGACCTGCTCCCACCGTGCCTCCGCCCACCCATGAGGGACACCCTGCTTTGACAAGCATTCAGTCCCCATGGCTCCAGGAGTTGGCCTGTCCACTGAGGGCCAGCTAGAGTCAGTCAGGGAGTGGCTTTGTGTTGAGGGATTCATTCATGAAGAGAGATGATCTGGGGCTAACCTGGGGGAGCAACTGACTGAATTTCTTTATTCGCGTTGCTCGGGCACAGTCACAAGGATCTGAGCAGCCCGCCAACAGGAATGACGCACCTTCCTGGGCAAGATGGAAAGTGAAGTGACTTGCCCAAGGCCTTTGAAGGAATCTCAGCTAGAGGCAGGATTGGAACCCAAGTCTTTGGCCTCTTAGATTGGGCCAGATCCTGGGGTTCTGCCTCCATGCAGCTCAGGAGGGAGAGTGCAAGGGGGGTATGTAGTCACATTTGCTCTCCTCTGATCCTGGGGTCACTGCTCTTGTCCCCCAGTATAAATCAGAGCAGCCTGAATGCTGCTCCGCATTACCAGCCTCAAGAGAGAAAATTCACGCACTGGACCCCTTGAAGAGATCAGACGTCAGAGCCAAAGAATCGTGCGATTGGCCCCATCAATCACGAGGTTTTAAAAACATCATCAGACCCTGTTTTTAGTCTTTTTGACTTTTTAACTCCCCGCCATTCCTCCACCAGTGTGTGTCAGAGAATTTCTGGTTGAAAAGCCAATCTCTAGCGCGCACAAAAATGCAGCTCTCCCTGGATGCTCAGATGGAGACTTCGGTTACCATCTCAGCATCCCAGGAAACGGGAACGAACTGCCGGCTATTTTCGATTACTGTCTTGACTCCCCCTTCTTCCCCGCTTTGCTGCCCTCCTGAGCTTCTCCTCTGCCAAATCCCAGGTGGAGGAGAAGTCCCAAGGCAGTGGGAAGGGGGGAAGTGTTCCCAGACACCAAGCCAACTTTTGCCACTTGAGACCAACTCTACTGGTAACAATTCTGAGCAGCGGCTTCACATCGAACTAATGTTTAAAGGCTTTGTCAGTGAGTCACAGGAGCCTTTAAGTTCCCCTCCTGAGACAACCAGCCACAGTCTCCTTCCCTGACCTAACCCCCCTGCAATGGATTTTAGAAACATGGGGCCCCCGCCTTAGTGAGATGGCACCTACCCATTCGCCTTTAGCACCTTAATCTGTCTGATCAAACCACTAACAAAGCAGGGCAGACTTGCACTGAGCTCCTCATCTGGGCTAGATTGTCCCAACTCCCTCCTCAGCTCCACCTAATGCTTTTCTTTTGATCGTGTTGGTTTAGAACATTAAAGTGTAACTTTATGAAAAACAACACAGCTGGGCTGAGATCTGAGCATGTGGATTTCCTGAAATCCCCCTTTCTTTTATCAAACGCTTTGGGAGCTTATTTCATTTGCCTTCCCCGGCTGGGCGCAGCTGTTGCAGGGACAGGTTTCGCAATGCACAAGCAGATGGAGAGCCTTACGCTTTCGCCTCAGCAGCCCTGCTTTGTGAAATCTGAACCTGGGGCTGGCCTCAGCTTTCAGTTCTACTGCTCAACTCTTTAGGGGAGTCTATTGGGTCCTGGCTGGAATTCCAGAGTAACTGTATCGCTCGGTTGCATCTCTGGGCAGTCTGCATAGTGATGGAAACATGGCACATTGCAAAACACGGCCATCAACAAGTGCCAGGCAGGAAACCTGTGTGACGGGGCTGTGTTCACCCACGGTCATTGGATAAACTCGCTTGGATCCAAAGGTCCTCCAGAGCCTTTGCCCCAACCTGACCTGACGCTCTGGAGATAGTTCATTGATGTGTTTGCTTGTTTCCACTTTCTGGTTGCACTAGGAACCATGCCAAAATGCCATGAGGGAGGCTGTCTTCACCCTGTTTCTGGCTGGAACCAGGGAATATGGCAGGTCTTTGTTAATATTATTTATCAGGGGCTCTCAGTGTGCTCAGCACGGCATAGTACACAGAGGAAAGCACAGTCCCTGCTCCAAGGATCGAAGTTACATCAACAGTGCAAATCACATACAGTGCGACAAAAGGACCAAGAGGCAGTTTTATCACAAAGGGGTGCAGTCTTTAAAGTATATGGTCCTGTTTCCAAGGCATGCTATGGCTGCTTTGTGCCCCTCCAGCAATACAAAGGAGGAGTGAGCCACCTTAACTAGCCGGTTCAGCTAGGTTTACATTGGCTTTGCATTGCAAGACCAGTGCACACTAACTGGAGTGTTCTGGCATATGTGGCCCTTTATGTACCTAAGTACTGCAAAACGAGCTGCTGTGCTGTGCTTACCATGGTACAGGAGACTGAAATCATCATTACATTGGCTCCGTGGTTAAGACAAGTTCATTTAAACTGCTCGTGGTGTTAGGTGCTAGGCCTGTGTGTGAAGCTGCAGAGCCGTTCTGCTGACTCATACTGGCAACCAGACCAGCAGGCTCTTATTAGCTTCAACTCAGGAGGCTGTGGGACTGTTGCCAGAGTCCCCAGAGGCTCACATGTTTTAGGGATGCCTCCAGTACCCAAGAAATGCTGGTGAGCCAGGGATCATGGATTTTCAAAGTCAGCCCATGGTAGCAGATCAGCACTTTTCTTCCCCTACTGTGAGCACTGATGACTGGATGTGATGGGATGGTATCCACTACTGAAGAAAAGCACCAAAGAGCTGTGTCTGGGGCGAGGCACATTCCAAACTTGCACTGGGCATCAGCTGCTGCTAATTATAGCATTTGGAATAACACTGAGGTGCTCTGGTCATAAGGAACTTTCTGCAAAGTTCCTAAGGGAGGAAAATGGCCAAAAATCTCCTTAAATGTCTAACCTGAGTCTGAGATGTTCTGATGTGGGGAGGAGAGGACAGGGCTCTGCATTCCTTCAAAACCAAGGCCAACTTTCCAAACCAACTCCCCAGAGATTGGATCCATCAGGGGGACTTGGCAGGAGAATTGCATTTTTAATGTCCATTTCAGTGTTTTTATCTCTTTTCTGTTCGGTGTTGATTTATGCTTCTCAGGGTTTTATCTACGCTGCTGAATTTCTCTTTCCCATGATTTATACCACCTTCATGTTTCAACAGATAGCCTGCGTTCCTTTCCGTTGGGGGCTGCCCTGACGCTGATAAAGATTCTTCTCCCTGAATGTCAGGGGAAAGACTTTCCTCTTTGCTCCAACAGGGACCCCGGGCTCAGGGAGCACCTGATCACGCAGAGATTGTGTGGCTGCATGCATGATGAATCAGTGAAAGGCTCAGTGGATAGGCTCTAGGTGGCTATGGGACTTTGGAGAGCACACGCTTAATGGTGTATCAGCAACAGCTGTTTTGTCCCATCATAAAGTGATGGGGCCATTTAAGTACCATAGAGGGATAGATCTGGGAATAGAGCCCAACAATCCTGACTCCCAGACCATCCTTCGTGCCTCACGGGATGACAATTTAGATTTTGGCTGAAATTTTCAAATGGTGCCCAACTCCCACTGGAAGCCCAGGGGAATTGGGGCTTCCTTCTCTTAAGCCCCTTTGAAAATTCCAGCCTTAGCAAGAGCGTCTCTTGATTCACATCAGTGAACACAGCACGTACTGTAGGCAGGGGAGACTAAATGAGAATTTAGCCATGAACTAGCTCCAAAGTATTCTGAGTTACTGGGTTTCTGGGTCATTCTGGAGAGTCTAGAAGGCACATTGTACCACATGGGCTGGGACATCTCTCATCCAGTCAACTTCCAGGGAGGCTTATTCCCCGATGAAAGTTTTTAAAAAGTAAAAACAATGAACCCATCCTAAAATGGATTATATTTTTTTAAAGTACAGAGAAAATCCAAACTCTCTCCCATCATGAGCCAATCAGCTCCCGGGCAGGGGTGGGGGTGTCAATGCAAACACAGGAGACTTATCCCTTTATGTATTTACTTCTGTCTGACAGGCTACAAGCTTCCAAGAGAAGCACACGAATCCTCAAACCACAGTCACCCCTTTAGTGTCTCTCCCTGGGCGAGGGCAGGAATCCACCAGAGAGTCTATCTGTCTGGACATGGCGCCCCCACACTCCTGAACTGGAGTGAGAGCAGAGTTCCGTTTCAATAGCCTGTTAGGTCCTTTACCTTTCTGCTTCCACTGCCAGCAAAGGTGCTGGTGGTTTTCAGGACAAGGACATTTGAGCAGTAGGGTTGGGACTAAGACCCACTAACTCATCTCACAGAGGCCAGTAAGCAGTCATGGTTAACAGGGTTTGGTCACTATTCTCCTGGGATGGCGACTCAGAGGTGAAAGGCTCTGTAAACCATTACCTAGCCCCTGGGCCAGCCACCTCCTGCCAATTTTGCTCTTCCTTGTAAACGGTCACCAGTCTGGGGTTATGTAAAAGCCACCCATCTTCTCCTGATAGACCAGCAATCTCCATGGGGCATCAAGTAAACCTTCCACTGACCAGCTGGCTTTTGAAGACTCCTTCTTGGAGGAGCCCTTCATGGCCGCTGTGCCTGTGTGACTGCCTGGGCCATAACAATCGGAGGCCATTGTTTTGGAAACAGACATTGGCTCTGTTGAGATGAATGCTCTGATTAGTGCTGTATTCCCGCAGGGGTTGCTGTCTACTCGTGTGACCCTCGTGTTTGTGGTTAAGCAGTTCTGCCTGATATATTTTACACTTTTATGAGCCTCTGAAAAAACAAACCCTTTGTGACAGCTGTTCCTAATTTCTCATATTTATTTATGCCCTACTGTCCTCTCATTTATTGGGTGGATTATAATTCATCACACCAAACCTTCCAGGCATTGCGCCTGCTAGGATGACACCATTTCTGGACAGTTCAGACTCGGTGTCCGTGAAAGGAATTTCTCTTCTCTGGGTGGCAGGTGTCTTGAGAATTCTATTCCCCATATGGGAGAGTGGAATGGGGGTAGGGGGACACCACAAGAAAAATGGAAACTAACATACAGTCATAGAGTTTGAGGCTAGAAGGGACCACCAAATCATCTAGTCTGACACCTGTATATCACAGGACACCAACACCACCCAACCACCACCACACCAAGCCAACAACCAGAATTAGACCAAAATATAACAGCTGTCAGAAGACTAAACTCTTGTGTGTCACAGACAGAGAACAGGAGAGACTGAGGTGCACCAGTGCCTGAGGCCCCTGCAATGGAGGGGAATTCATTAAGTGAGGAACTGAAGAACACAGACCAGAGAACTGCCCCAGAATAATCCCTAGAGCAGAGCTTTTAAAAGCTTGATTTAAAAGTTGTCCGTGATGGAGAATCCACCATGACCGCGTCACTTGGCAAATTGTCCCAACAGTTAATTACCCTCACTGTTAAAAACTGATGCCGTATTTCCAGTCTGAATGTGTCTAGCTTCAACTTCCAGCCATTGGATCGTGTTAGACCTTCCTCTGCTAGACTGAAGAGCTGATTGCAATATTTGTTCCCCCTGTAGGTACTTATAGACTGTGATCAAATCACCCCTTAACCTTCTGATGACTGGCCCAATTCCACAGACCTGATAGGTGTTCTCAGCCCGCATATGGTGTTTATGGGAGACTTGAGATGGGTGGCCACCCTGAGTGCCAAGGCTCTAATGTGGGACGTGATATGCAGCAAAGACCAGACCAGAGGAGCATCATAAAAATGATAGCATAGGAGTCTTCTCAGATCAAATATGGACATTGGTGCAACTAGAGAGCTGTGCAGTGGAGGCAATAAAGAAGAGGGGCCATTCACCTGCCGTTCACCCTTCCTGGAATGTGCTAATTAGCCCGGTGGAGCCAAAATGTAGCGCACCAAATTCAGCCCTAATCTAACGCAATTGACATCAGTTCCAGTGCAGAGCTGGAGGCGGTCTGGGAACTGTCAGGCGGGGAGTCGTGTCACTGGAGCATAAAGTGATTTGCAAGCACATCTGTAGAGTGTCCGTGGATTTCAGACGGTGCATGGTGTCTATTGGACTGCACAGAGCCGAGTCTCGTTACACCAGCCATGGGCTGGAAATGTCAGACCAGCAAAGGCACCTTTACTCAGATGGACCCAAATCTTGGGGGCTTGGGCAAAACCATCCCTGAAGTCAACGTGTAACGGTCAACACAAATGGACCCTTCCCCCTGCCCCCCTTGTTGAGTGGAGCTTAGCAGTGATGGGTAGTTTATAGAGCGGGATGAAGCCGGAAGATTTTATCAAATTTGAATACATTATTAATGAATTGTTCTGATTGTTCATTTGAATTGCAGAAGGGCCTAGGAGCCGCAGACAGAGAGCAGGCCCCCCCATTGTGCGAGATGCTGTACAAACATCCAATAGGATTATTTAGAAGATGCTGCTGACATGCATCAAATCATTTGTTTGCTGGATAGTGTTCAGTGAGCTGCAGAACAGGGCAAATGACACACAAGTGAACGCACTCCTGGAGTGATAACGGCAGCATTCCCTGACCAGTGTATTACCAGTGAATGACATTGAACCTGCCTGAGCTGTTTGTTGTGGTTTGTCCTGGTGGAGCGCTCGAGCCCCATGCGAACACTCACGCACAAGGGATGACGTTGCACATGTGCGAGCGAAGACACCTGGTTATATGGCTCCATGGGACTAAGGCCCAGGTTGGAGGCGAGTGGGAGGGCTGACGCTCCCACCTTGCCACCAGGAGGCCATGCAGAGCCCCCTCCAAGGACACTGTGGAGATTAGGCACCGCAGGAAGTACGGCCCAAAGGGGCCAAGCGACAGCAGCATCCTGTGTCCCTCTGATTGGCGCACTATTTAACCCCGGAGGGTGGCCCGGGAAGTTGGCTGAGTGATTGCACTGATCTCTGACCTGCGGCGGCTCCAGACCTCACCTGGTTTTCTGATCTCCAGCCTCCAACCCCAGCCTAACTCTGACCCTGACCCTTGCCTATCAACCCGGCTCTAGCCATTACGTCAGTCCCTGCTTGCTGTCCACTGCCTTGTGGCCATCCTCGACATGTGGCCATGACTACTAGGCCCAACTCTGAGTCGCAGTTCCTCCTCTTGAAGTTATTGGTTGGTTGGCAGGTTCCCCCATCTCTGGTCCATCTCTTTTTCCTCTTTGGGCTCTTCCGATGCATCTTTCCGTTCCCTTTTCCCTTTATGGTGCCTCCTGTTGCTCTCTCCCGTGGTGCTGTGTAGCTGTCAGCCAGGCCTACCCCCCACGTCCTGCTCCTACTCCTGAACGCAAGGCTGCAGCAATCTCCATCACAGAGCCTGGGAAGGTTATCAGGCGAGTAAATGAGTTTTAAATCTCATGTGCCAGGAGGTACCTGGGCCAGTTGTAAACTGACAGTCCTGGGGGAGGGTAACTTCAGAGAGGAGAAGCTGAAATTGAACATTCTTGGCTCAAGTCTCTAGCCCCGTGACGGAAACTTTGGAATAATCATTTAATAAAGACCATCTGGGAGGCTCATTTGAGCAGCAGCACCCACTAGCTCCCTGGCAGCGAAGGCTCCGCCAGCGTTTACCTCACAGCTCTTCTCGGCGGTGTATCGCCGGTCAGGCCGCAGGCTGGGTGTTTTGTTGACTCAGTTTCCAGAATTTACTCTCTTTCAGTTTCTTACTTTCAGGGGCTGTTACCTTCTTGCTGATTTCACTTCCTTAGTATTATTAGGATTCGTTATTTGTATTGTGGTGACACCCAGCTGCCCCAGACATGGACCCAGACCCAGCAGTGGTAGGTGCCGTACAAACACAGAACAAAGAGACAGGCTCTGCCCAGAGAGTTGACAGTCTGAGTCATCTCCTGCCTGGAGAAATCTCCCAGGCACCCCAGGGCTTGACCATGCTTGTGTTACATCCGATCAGCAACAAGCAGCTTCCAAAGGAGACTAGATTAGCACAGCTCCTCCTGACCCTGCGGCTGTCTCACCTGGCTCACGGACCTCAGGAGTCCGTGTACTAGCCTCACCACAGTGACGCCACAACAGGAAGAACCAGTGGCATCGACGCTGAGAGCCAAATCCCTCCGGACTTCCTCGGGGCTATGTCACCGCTTCACGAGGGGAGACCCACAGGAGGGGCTCAGGGCTGGAAAACACTGGGAGCTTCCCTTTGCACAGGGTCTCTTCCCAATCCTTATGATGAGGCGTAGGGAGGCCCCACTTTCCCAGAGGGAAGGGGATGGCCCGCCCAGATCTCCAGGCTGGGCCCTTTGCCGCACCTCCCCTCTGCCCATCAGTGTGCCCATGCTGGCAGCTGCCCTGTGCCCTCCGGGAAGGGGTGTGGCACCACACAGGAAGTATGCTGCTCAGGTCGGTGCTGCCTACTTGGCAAGATTCCGCCTGGGTGCTGTGGGGAAATGATCCAGGTGCCCCACCTCTCCCCGTGTGCAGAGCCCCCCACTCCAGAGTAAATGGGGAGATCTGTGAGTGCAGGGGACTCTCTGCGCATAGATCTGGGGGAACAAGCCTCCCCCTCCCCAATCTTCACTCATCCCAACTCAGGCAAACACCCACAGACTGCAGTGTGGCTTTGGCTCGGGTGACCAGATGTCCCGACATTAGGGGCTTGTGGGTCTGTAACCACATGCTCAGCTCTCCTCTTATATATTTAGTGCTTATGTAATTGCAGCTGTAGGTCTAATAGCAAACACAGCCTGGGCAAGGAGCAGCATCTGGGCCTTACCGTTGTTTGAAATAAACCTGCCGCTAAAAAGGTTCCAGATGATGGCAAGTGCCCTATTACAAGCAGCGCCGGGTGGCTCCCACAGCTTCCACTCCCTGAATAGTCTCGCAGCTCCCAGCTGAGCGTTTGGTCACACGTTCCTCCGACTGAGTGCAAACAGGGATCCACGCTGTCTCCCCTGCTGCCCCCGATCGGTGTGCACCAGACACCCTGCCGAGGGAAAGGTGAGCGTCCCCTCACGCCAGAACCCCAGCGGGAGCAGGCAGCATACTCGCCAGCCTCTATCAGTCTGATTTCAATGTCCCTAGCAGTGCCGTTTCCATCACCTGCCTGCGGGAGACAATTCCACAGCCTCACGCATCTCACCGCCAGGACGTTTTTCATCCCATTGATCCTGATTCTGAACTCACTTCCCCCCGCATAAATCAGGAGTCACTCCACCCAGTGTGTAAACCCTCTGTGAGAGCAGTGTTAGGCTCACACAGTCTAGATCGTCATTTTCTCAATTTTATCCTATTATTCCTAGTTCCCAAAGCTCCCATCCAATGCAAGGGGTGTCCTCCAACGGCAGCGTGGATCCCCCACCTCTTCTCTGCTATTAATTAGTTATTACAGTGGGCCCAATTCTCCACCAGGGGTCAATCAGCACAGCGCCAATGAAGTCAGCTAGGCTGATTTACATCGGTTCAGGATCTGGCACCCTGCGAGTAACTAACCACTGGAACAATGCCCCAGGGGTAGTGATGGAGTCTCCATCCCTGACAGTGGTTACATCCAGACTGGAGGTTTTCATAAAATCTGCTCTAGGAATTATTTCAGGGCAGTTCTGGGGCCTGTGCTACGCAGGAGGTCAGATGATCACCATGGTCCCGTCTGGCCTTGGAAGCTATGAATTGATCTGGTGATAGCCCCAAACGGAAAGGGGGACACAGTCCCCATTCCATGGAGCTCACAATCTAAATCCTTATCATTAGACTAGCCTGTGGATGGAGTCATGAGCCCTGCGGGTTAGTTAGGAAACCAACCTGCTTGACTAGGGCACCAGGTGCAGCCTGTTCTCTGGCAGAAACCAGTTCTCCAGCTGCAAGCCCATCCCTGAAAACGCTTGCCCCTGCCTCTGGAGGGCACGCCTTGGGTCCTGACTGATCGCAACTGCCACTCTGTGGTGCAGACAGAGAGGGGCCAAGCCGGCCCAAGCCCCATCAGGGCTTTATAAGTGAGGAGCAGGACCTTGAACTGGAGAAGAGCATGAAGCACTGCTGTGCAATGTTCCTGCATAGCAGATTGGGTCCTGATACCAAGCGAGAAGTTGGCCATGAGTATTGGCCCCAGATTTCAACCATCTCAAAGAGATGGGCTCTTTGGTTCAATCTGACCTGCCAGGTATAACACCACACAATTAGCCAGGTGCATTGTGGGGGTTTTCTTTACAAGACTTGATGGACCAATGGGCTGAGATGGCTACAACAAATACTATTATTGTGCCATAAGTCTGAAGCGGCGCCTTATCCTGCAGGTCAGTAGGGTATTCTGCTTACAAACAGAGCGTTGGTATGGCCGGGCGTTGTTACTAGGACAGGCTGATCGAGCTCAGGGGGCGGTGGCTTCCCATCCACAGCTCCAAATCTTTTTTTGTGTCACTGACTCTTTAGTGTGTGTGTTGTCCCCAGCAAGTGGCTGATCCACAGGGATTGGGAGTCTACTGAAGCTGCTGGCCCCAGGAGTTACTCCTTTAGCTCATGCTGGAGCGAGACCTGCTTTCAGCACTGGAAATCCCACGTTCAAGCTGGTGAGGACAATTACTAGGCGTGATTCATTCTTTCTGCTTTTTTCAGTTGCTCAGCTGCCTCTGTGCTCCTGGGTTCCACCTGGTTCTGGCAGCAAATGGGCTGAAATACAAGGCTGGCAGCTGGTGTGCCTGGTAGCACCAGAAATCTCATAGAATCATAGAATAGCAGGGTTGGAAGGGACCTCAGGAGGTCATCTAGTCCAACCCCCTGCTCAAAGCAGGACCAATTCCCAACTAAATCATCCCAGCCAGGGCTTTGTCATGAGAGAGAGCTTGTGCTCACAAGGTCTCCAGCCCAGCTTTGCAGAGCTCTGGATAGCTCGGACGGAGAAGAATCTGAATGTCCGGGGGATTGTCTGATCCAAACATCAACCCTACTGGAGCTTCACTCAGCTCTGGCTATAACCCAGGGAAAGGAGAATGAGTCAGGAATGTTCGGAGCTGTGATTTATTCCAAGGTAGTAAAGTTGTGATGCAGCACAGGCCACTTCAGACAGATTAGCTGGGCATGGTCTGATTCAGCGTCCGTGCGAAGCAGACAGCTGTGCAGGGAGGATTCTGGGACTCAAGAGAGGATGTACAGTCACTATCATTAGCACGTACGCGCTGGGGAGAGAATTCACCCCAGTGGATTGAAGCCCCGAGGCTGTGTGTTCTCTCTCTCTCCCTGCTCATGAGAACTTTCACCCGGGCGGTGCGTTTTTCCAGCTCCAAAGGGTGAGAAGCCGTAACAACGCTGCTGCCTTTTGAACATGAAACCCGCAATGCCCCGCTACAGAATTTGCAATTTAAATATTTAAAAAGCCACAGATCTACCCCCCTCCCTCCCCCAGTACAAACTCTCCTTGCTGGTTCGAGAAATCTAACTGGTTTAGATACATTCAGACATCCATCCCGAGAGACAGGCAAACAAAAACGATCCTAAACTAAATAACTGCCAGAGATGGGTTGTTTTGGCCACTTTCCACCAGGCCTAATCCATGCTGCTAATCTGTTTTGTCTTTTCCAGTAATTTAGCACATTAAGACAGTTACGGTTACATTCTGTTTATTTTTCTAACCCTCACAAAAACCCATAATATAGCCGTGGGCCGAGGGGGGGAGGGGAGACGGCTGGGAGATTTACTGAAAATTAAAAAAAAAAAAAAAAACACTGAAGAGGGATATTGAATTGTGAGTTGTGTTTTCGGCTCCCCATCTGCGGCACAGCTGTTAGAATGGTCTTTCGGGAGGTAGCGGCCCATTCCGATGCTCAGTTTGCATTCCTCCCCATCCCCCATGTCTTATGCCCGTAGAATGATGCAAGAAATCCAGCCGGGGTTATTTACACAGGGCGGGATTAGCAAGGGGCGGTGTGTAGTGTCCCCGATTGGTGAGCGGGTGATGCGGGGCCCCCTCGGTGCCAGTGCAGAGAGGCTATGAGGCTGCTAAAGCTGCCTGGTTCCATTTCTGGTATGCTGGCCAAGGTGGCAGCCCGCACATAAATTATTTACTACTACAGCAACTAAACGCCCCCTGGTGCTAGGCGCTGTACAAACGCAGAACAGCCCCAAAGAGCCCACAATTGTACATGACCGAAATGGCGACTGACCTGGAATGTGAATTGTTGGGGGCCTCAGAGCCTCGGGACGAGCTTCCTCTTTCCAGAGGAAACCCATAACCCATAGGTCAGTGTGGCCGTGTCCCCATCTGTGCCGTGTCCCCGGGGCTCGTGGGGCCTTGACCCTGCTCAGCTCCAGAGGTTGGCTCTTTCAGCTCAAGCTGGAGCAGCTCATGCTTTTAGCTCCGGAGGTTGGCGGCTCTATCTGTGGTGCAGCCAACACATAAGCGGCCCCCGGAGGTATTGTGACTCAGAGAGGGAAGCGAGATTCTCCCCCAATTTGGTATGGAGGGGGAGGAATCCTGGCCTAAACAAGCATATTATGACACCCTCTGCGCTGACTCAGCTGTGCCGGCCTGCATGTGGGTGTGTACGGAGCCAAGACTCCATCCATCCCTCCCCTCTGCTCTGGAAGGAAGTGTGCGGGTACCGCGTGCCCACGTCCGAGACCTGGATAGCATGAGGGAGCCTCTTACTGCCTTTCTGGATTGAGATCAATGGGAGTTAGAGCACCTAAATCCATTTGAGGATCTGGGTCGTTAATGCTTAAGTCACTTTTGAAAATGAGACACAGGCTCCTAAGTCACTTAGACACTTTAAACTTCTACTCTGGGGTGTTTTTTTAATAGGGTTGATGTTTTCTCCCATGTCAGTTTCAATATTCCACATTCCCCATGTCAGCAATATTTACAGAAGGACACAGAGAGACATCGCAGGTGTGTGTGGGACAGAGGGGAATGTGCTCTGAGGACGAGTGATGCTCTCATAATGAGGGGAAGTTACCAGTGAACATCGCTCATTTCATCTCCCTCCAATTATTGCTTCACTGGGTATTTTCTTCTCTGATTTTCGGCCAAGCTTTTTGGAACTGAAATCAAGCGTGTGGACAAAGCTTCTGCTAATGAAATGAACTCCCTCGCGTGAGCAGTGGTTCTTTGTCACAGCCTACGTGCCCTCAGTCTAAGGAATCAGAGTGAAAGGTTTGACCTAGAGGAAACAGTGTCTTCTTTGTAACTTGAAATCTTTAAATCACGATTTGAGGGCGTCAGTAACTCAACCACAGGTGGTGGGCCGATTTCAGGAGTGGGTGGGCGAGGTTCTGTGGCCTGCAATGTGCCGAACATCAGACTGGATTGACCGTGGGGGGCCTTAAAGTCTATGAAATTCATTCCTGTGCAGAGGACCAGCACCACTTATATCTCACTGGGGGCTTAAAGTGAGACTTCTGTGGCACACGGGCCTGGAGGAAGGATCAGATACTTCAATACTGTCACGGGACGGCCTGCATTGAACCGATGTGACGGTCCTGATTTCAGTGGAACAGCTAACGCAATGTAAATAAATAAATAAACGGGCCAAGCCCCTGACGGCTGGATTCGCACACAGCAGAAACTGTGCACCCGAGGAGGCTGGGACACGAGAGGTTTTGCCCCGTCTTTTAGCTTCTCCTCGTCCTGATCCTGTAGGGGCAACTTAGAGCAGCCTCGGAGCTACCCGAGCTTGTGATACTGATTAGCACACCTCAAGGGGTTGCTCTCCTCGTCAGTGTGTATCATGCTCCAGCATTGTCCCTTTCCATCCCTCGCACACACACCCCTTCTCCCAGCCCCAGAACGCCCATGGGGGGTGATGTAACTCATCATCTGAGGATCCTTCTCCACTGGCCCAATCTTCTGGCGCTGACTTAAGTCTGGCCCCCCAACACAGTAAGAAGCAATATTAGCTGGGCACAGGAGGGCCACAAAGTACAAGAGCTCAGTCCAACTTTTCCATGATGCCCTCCAGGATTCATGTGACCTCGTGTGATGAGGGAGTTTGCACTGATTCTGTCTCTGCAACGTCCAGGAGTCAAAGGCCATATCACCAGAGTGATCAGTTAATCACCAGACCTCTTGTGCTAGCAAATCAACAGGAGAGAGGGTGGCCTTGGGGCCCAATCACAGGCCTGGGAGGCCACGACTCCTCCCTTCTATTCCCAGCAAGTCACTTCACTGCTCTGTGCCTCGCTTTCCCCATCCGTAGAATGAGGATAATCCTTCTTCTCTGCCTCATGGCAGGAGTGTTGTGAGGATGAATTCATGCATGTCTGTGAGTGGCTCGCATGCCCTGGTGATGAGCGTCTGGTGTATAAATACTGATCAAGGGGGTGGATATGGTGGTCAGTGCACACGCTCAGGGTAGAGAAAGCACGGCTGTCTGGAGAATGGTACCTGGCTTGGATCTAGTTCTTTTCCCCAGCAGATCTCAAAGCACTTTACAAAGGTGGTCAGTGGCAGTATCCCCATTTCCTAGCTGGAGAAACCAAAGCACAGGGGGTGAAGTGACTTACCCAGCAGCAGAGCTGGGAATTGGATCCAGGCACTTTGGCCACTCCCGTGAGCTGTCTGGTGCAGCCTATTCCTGGGGGTGGGGCGGGGTCAGAGATACCAGGCACCCTTGATCCTGGTACTGGGTCTCTTCCCATGGAGCCTGCCAGGGGTATGAAAATGGCAAGCATGCTAGCCACGCTTCTCCAAAGACTCAGGGCTTGGGGAAGGGTTCAGAAGCTCTTATTTTACCCAGTGTCCTTTGTCCATCTGTACAGCAGCAGTGTCATTTTTCTTTCAAGCACGAGCTGGAGGGAGCAATGAATTGCACTGACACGAAGGATTAATGTCAGACACATGACTGGCAAGCTGACTCGAACCACCAGCCTTCAGTCTTCCCCCATTCTCCAGTGGGAGCCCCTACAGCATGCCAGGGTTGCGCGTACAGGAGGAACTCTTTTGACAGCGCTCGCTTGTCTCTTTGCCTTGGCTTGTCAGCTGCTCTCTATGAATCAGGAAGGGGCTGGTCTTGTTAATGAGCTTTTCAATACTGACCCTAGGGGAATGCACTTGGAAAAAGCCAGCCAACTGGAATAACATTAGTTCAGAGCCCTGCACTTCGCGCCGAGGGAAGAGAGAGCGTTTCCCTCTGTCTCGCGGAGCGGCAGCGTGCGTTCGGTGACAGCTTTTACCGCGATGGACGGTTACAGAGGGCAACAAGCAGGGCAGGAGTCAGGCCAAGCCAACCCTCAGATCACATCCTGGTTTTGGTGGGTGGGAAATCTAGGGTGACTAGACAGCAAGTGTGAAAAATTGGGACAGGGGGTTTGGGGGTAATAGGCGCCTATTTAAAACAAAGCCCCAAATATCGGGACTGTCCCTATAAAATCGGGGCATCTGGTCTCCCTAGGGAAATCCTTCGCCAGACTTTGCAGCTCTGGGTCATCGCCACACAAGCCCCATCTGTGCAGTGCTGGATGCTCAGGCCACGTGGGCCAGCATGGGCCTTTCCCACAATGCTCTCCTGGGCTACCTTGGTAACCCTGGGGCTCTGCACCACAGTTTTAAACACCGAAGGCCTGGCTATTTTGCCTTCCACTGCCACACCGAGAGCAGCTTCCCTCTGGGGCAAGTGTACTCAGAGAGGAGGCCCTGCCGAATTGTTGCCATCACTTCCTGCTGCAGCTGGTGGTCCCCCAAGGTCTCCTGCTCCGGGACCTACCACTGCTGAGCTTGCAGGACTGGCGAGATCACAGCCCTGGGGGGCACAGCTGCTCACTGCTTTAATGAAGAAACTTCTGGGAAAACCAGAGAACTAGTAGAAGACCAGTTTCTATCCAATCCATCTCCAGGCATCCCATCCATCTAGCGAGGGACATGCTGTTTGTTCTGGAGGCACCCCGATTCTTGCTCCTTGTGATGGGCTCTGGGGGTGAGTTGCACAGTCATGGACCAGCTGTTGAGAAAGCTCTGTCCCCCAACATGCCCGCATCTCTCCTTTGCAGCACATTGTTCCGGGGGGGAGGCATGGTGGCACTGGGAGGGATCCCTGGAGTGATCGTTGGGTAGCTTTGCCTATTGGCCCACTCCTGACTTTGGTTCCCTATCCCACAGGGAGCGTGTGGAGAGAGGAGATCCCCAAGGTGATCACTAAGCAAGCTGACTACTGCACGCTGACCCACTGGGACCTCCTGCAGGGTCGGCGGCTCTGTTCCGGCGGGTCAGCGGTGCCTGGGTCACCGTGGCCAACTCACAGGCCGATGGGAAAATGCATGTTGCCTGCCCAGAGTGCAAGGCTAACCGAGTCGCCACACCTGTGGCTGACACCGTGCAAAGCACCCAGGAGTCCCGTGCCCCGGCAGAGCAGCAGGGGTTCCAGCACTGCAGCTTCATCATCCTGTCTTTGGAGTTAATGTTCTCGCTAGGAACAGAAAACACGCTCTGAGATGATGTCTTGGCCCTGCTGCCAAACTAAACGGAACTCCACTCGGCACCGTTATTTATTTAGTTCTCCAGAGAGCTTGCAGAGATCTCTGTCGAGCAGAACGGCTCCGGGAGGGAGGTGGCTTCCTTCCCAGGAACCCCTACCAGCATCTGCCTCTACCAAGGGGGCCGGGGCTTGCCAGCCCTATTATTTTAGTGCTAATACTTTCAGCCTGTGTTTGTTTGGAGAGGGTGGCGGGTGTGCAAAGCGGCGATCCCGCGTGAAGGGCAGGCGCTGGGACCAGGGAGGAGGGACCCTGCGCCCGGTAGAGTGTGCGAGTGTTTGTTTTAGAAGTGTTGCTAGTCTTCGGGCTGCGATTGCCAGCAGAGCAGCTTGCGAACAGGCTTTGTTTATTTAGCTGAGTGGAGGGACAAGTGCAAACCCCGCCTGGCCCTCTCTCTGCCTTGAGGGGAGACAGAGGCTGCTGGATGCAGGGCTGTGTCCAAGGGGTTCATGGCAGTAGTGGGGGAGGGTCAATGTCCTGCTGGAGGGGCGTCCTTCTCCCCAGGCTCAGCAGCCCCTGGAGAATGCAAAGCATGCAGGCCAAAGCCAGCACACATCGCATCACGTGGGCTCCTGCCCGGCCCCTCAGGTGATGGACACCTCAAAGGAGCAGCTCCACCCATGATGCTCACTGCTGGGCTTGTTTGGCCCGTGGTTGATCGTGGGGCTCTTGTCCACCCATCGGCGGGCACTTTGCACCCAGAGAGCTTGTCAGAGCCTAGACCCCAAGCAGGGCTGGGCCCGGTCAGCCCTCGCATAGAAGAATAACTGGTGGTCTGAAGGACTCACTAGGGGGCGCATTTCTCACTGAGACAGCTGGGGCTGGGGCAACTCTACTTGTGTGAACTTAAAATGCACCAGATTAACTCCACTATCTCCTGTTAGACAAGACCTCTCTGTGCACTTATCGCTTGGGCAGGATCTGTGAGTGCCCGCTCCGTGATCTCTGGCATTCTTTCTAGCTGGCTTCACCAATAGGCCCCTCACCTGCCCGCCTAGGAGAACCTTTCCCTCTGTTTCCAGAAGGCCCCTGCCCAGTGCTGGCACCCCAGGTATGCTGCAGCAGCACTGGCTCTGCCGCATGTGCGCTTGCTCCCCCGGCTTGTGGTTACTCGGGAATCCCTCCTGCTGCCTCTTTGGCAGTGATTACAATAGGAGCCAGCCCTGGCCGGAAGGAGCCTTTCCTGCCGCGAAGCTGCTTTTGCAGGTGAAGGAAGAAAGGAGGCGAGGCGGCGTGGGCCGGGGAGGGAGCTGCCTTCCTGGGCTTTGTGCATTCGGGAGGCAGGAAGTAAAGAGGCAGCAGGTTTTGTCTTTCTTTAAGTGGAGGGAAGGAGGCAGCCGCACAAAGATCCTTTTCTTTGCAGCCTGGGATCCTTTCAAAGCGACCTGGGACTGGTGAATAGAAGCCGGCCCCAGGTAACAGCCCACTGGCAGCCTGCTGCTCGGGGGAGCTTGCAGGTGTGTGTTAACCCTTAGAATCGTAGAATCATAGAATCTCAGGGTTGGAAGGGACCTCAGGAGGTCATCTAGTCCAACCCCCTGCTCAAAGCAGGACCAATCCCCAACTAAACCCTTCCTGACACTGATGGACACAGCCGTGCTCCACTGTGCTCTGTGTCTCCAGGGACATCACCACTCCACCCCACCACACCCCTCAGCACGCACTGCAAGATGTTCCGACCCTTCCTATCATGGGGGAGCATCCCCTGGAGGAAGCAGACCACTGATCCCCCAGGCCCAGCCCCTCCTGTGTGTCCTTCTCGCTGGCCCAAAGCTGAGGACTTACAGGATCCCAGCAGAGGATACAGAAGTTTCCCAGTGCCCCTCCCAACCAGAGGTTTCTCTGGAGCAGGCTGGCCTGTGGGGGGGACTGAAGTTGCTTGGAGCTAAAGAGTGTCTCTGTAGCCCTTGATGTTTCAAGCCACAGAAAGTTTTTGCATTTCTAGTACTCTCCAGCATAGAAGTCCCTTTGTCCACCCATCCCACCCTCCATGCACTCCTCCTCCTCTATAATCCAAATTAACACCAGCACCCCATTTCCTTTGTTGCAATCCCCTGGACACAGAACCAGATTTACAAAGGTCTTTAGGGGGCACCTGAATCCCTTTGTACATGTGGCCCACAGTTACTAGACAAGGACCTGCTGATCCTGTATTACCTGCCGAGCCCAGCGCGGGGCTGGACGCTTTGTGGATAGGCTCCTGCCCTGAGGGGTTTACAGTCTCGGGACAATTACTCAGGACAGAGAGAGACGCTTTGCAGCTCTGACCCAGGAAGCAACTCCTCACTCTTAGCCAGTCCAAGAGTGGGGACACTGCCCCACCCTCTCGGCAAAGGCTGCGCTCCCCCATCCCCCAAACAGCCTGCACCTACAAAACATTCACAACAGAAGTCTCCCCTCACTTTCCACTGCCCCCAGCCTCTGGTGAGCCTCAAGGACCCCAGTAACCACCAGCAGGTCTCCTCCCTGATCCACCTGTTTCTGGTAGAAACACCCTAGCAGAGCACACCAGCACCCAGAACGCAGCTCACGAGACACCTGCAGCCAGTCAGCCGCAGTCCAGCAACAGCAGCTTCACACAAGCATCAAGTGTGCCAAGGTCACACTGTCACGCAGTGCAGCTGACCCACCAGCTACTGCCAGGGTTGAACGCCACTGCTGATCATGCCAACACCAGGGCCCTGCCAGCCAGGGCTGTGGTAGAAAGATGGCACTGATGGCTAGATGCCTCTTGGCCATGGGCAAAGACCATCCATCCATTCTCGTACAGCTGGGCCTCTCCACAGCTTGAGCTGTGTTCAACCCTGGAGTTCTGCGGCCCCACCTCTGAGACATGGCAGGATTCAGTGGCTTCCATCGTTCATCTCCGGCTGCCCCCAGAGTGTCATAACAGCCTGCTGCTCCTTCACTGCAAAAGCCCTCACCCGCGGAGTCCCGTGGGCATCCAGCCTCTTCCACAGCCTACTCAACATTGAGCCACTGGAGAAGACAATGGGACCGCCTGGCCTGAGATCTCAGCTGTACGCAGGTGATACCCAGCTCAATGCCACCTGCACCTCAGATACAGCGAGCACCATTTCCCAGCTCTCCGGCAGCATGGTGAGAAGCAGCTGATGATGAACCCTGGAAAGTCAAGGTGGAAAGGGAAGCACTTTAAAGCACTTCCTTCACTGAGGGCATCGACTCTCTGATTTTTAAGGAAGCCTGCAACCTTGGCGTGCACTTGGGCTCCTCTTTGCTCCAGCAGATCGTCATCAAAGCAGGCCCAGAGACGGGCCTACACAACCCCAGGGGCCATCTGACCGGCACAATCAGGCCTGCCATGACAACGCCATCCCAGGGACAACGGAACAGTCACCCTCCAGAGTGAGATTCGCAAGCAGGACATGGAGCTTTTGCAGCAACTGACCCAAGAATCCGGCATCCACTGAAAGCCACCAGAGAGACTGCAAAGCTCTGTGCCTCTGGCGCAAACTGCAGTGCCCGCCTCCTCGGTAACAGTACATCTATAAACAGCACCTCTGGCTGGAGGGAAGGCTGGCTTTGCGACTGAGCTGGGACTCAAGAGGCCTGAGGTCAGTGACTGGCTCTGGCACAGGCTTCCTGTGTGACCGTGCAAGTCATTACCCTCTCTGCCTCTCGGTTTCCTGTCTGGACAACGGGGACCATCTATCCCTAAGTCACAGTGTGTTGTCTGGAGAGACCGACAGGAGTGTTCATGCGGAGCACAGCAGCGGGGGCCGGATAACGGCCGAGAAAGAGATACCGCAGTGACGGGTGCCACATAAGATTGGCTGGCAGACAGAGGGATTTACCATTGATGCTGTGAGACAGAGAAGTAGTGAGCCCACGCTCAGGGGGGATCTGGGCAGGTTGAGATACTGTGACAGTCTGAGCAGCTCTGTGAGTGGGGCTTGAACCTGGGTTCTCCAGTATTGCTGTAGTGAGAACCATTCAGAGTTCTTCCTTGACTCTTTGATCCGATTCACTGTGCATTGCAGCTAGCGTGGGACGTCTGGAAATACAGTTCGAATTTTGGAGAGTTATGGCTCTCGTCTTTTTCATTAGCAGCTTGGAGCCTGGCCAGAGGGGTTGCGCTGCCTCCTTTGTTTGCCAGATGTGATTGGAAAGGGTCTGTTTATCCTTAAAAAGAAATTTCTTGCGTCAATCAAAGAGAAGCATTTGTGAGGGGTGAGTGAGGCCTGTGCAAAACCATCCATCTTTATAAAGATAACACGTCCCAGGGGAGAACCACGAAGATGGAGCCATGGCTGCCAAGGGCGTCAATCTGCAAACCTTGCTCCAGTTTGTTGGGGCCGCAGCAGTGTGTTTCAGACTCCCGAACTCCACCGCAATGGAGATGACCCTATAAGGAGAGCTGTCTGCACCACATAAAAGGACCTCAGATTTCAACTGTTTGATCTGATGCCTGGATCCAGATCCAAAGGAATCAGTCAAACACCCTGAACTTGGAACTGGGATCAGAGGGGAATTGGATTTGGGATAAAAGCACCAGTAATGTACAGAGACATGCTTGTGCTTATTGTCATGCCGGGCAACAACCCATCGCAGGCTGGAGACCAAAGATCAGGCCGAGCAAGAAGGGAGAGGGTGGGCAGCCGGTAGATAAACAGGTGAGAGGGAGTCAAGCAATTACGTCCAGCACAAGAGCCTGGATCCATGGCTGCTTGCTTCCTTGGGATCTTTTCCTCACAAAACCCAAAGGCAGGCAGCTCATTCCTCCGTAGCCCCAGTACGCTTTGGTTGGTGAGAAAGGCTGGATTCCTGGGTCACTGGATCTGGCTTGAGTGAAGCGTTTCTTCCCTTGTACAGTAACCCGGATTCAACAATAATAACTGCCTGGAGTTGGAAAAGTCACCTATGCACCAGCCTCTCGCTGGAAGCCCCAGTGTGGCACCTGTCTGTGTTGGGGGGCACGAGCAGGGCCAGCCTAGACCAAATGGTGCCCCTGCCCCCATTTGTTAAACTTTTGAATACCTTATTTTTATTGCATTTGTGGCCCATTTCATGACTTTGATTCACAATTTGCATGCATAATTTATCCTTGTCATAGAAGACTGACTGGCAATGCCCCGCCCCCATATATATCCGTGAGGGCCTGGCTGACGACATTCTAACAGGTTTGAGGAAAATGTCATTCTCAGAAAGTCTGGAAGGTTCCACCAGACTCTACAAAGGTCCAGAACATTCTAGGAGGTTAGTGGAAAATGAATCCAGATCCGGAGTCCCCTGAAACATGTTACGTCAAACATTCTACCTTCCCTTTTGTCACTAACCATAAAAACAGCCCCCCAAATCTGGCGCCCCCCAAAGTCCGGCACCCCAGGTGTTTGCCTGGGTCACCTGCTCCTAAATCTGGCCCTGGACACGAGCCCTGGCATGCACAGTTTGGAGGCCAGAGGGGTTACTGTGACCATTCAGCCTGAGGTTCCGTATCATGCAGGCCGGTGATTTCATCCAGCCTTTCCTGCTTCGAAGCGGATACCTTGTGGCCGAGCCAGGGCACATCGCTCACCAAGCATTTCCGACAGGGAACTGGAAAAGTAACAGGAACGCAAAGGAGAACTGGTCTAGAAGATAACAGAATTAGCATGTCAGAGAGAATTCCCTGTACAGGGACACACACATAGCAACAACCCTTCCCAACTGGGGGTCCCACCTCCCCATCTTCACCTCTGCTTTTTAAGGGGTGCCTGATTAAGGGTGTCTCAGAGACAGCACCTGCCAGGCGTTGGCCATCCCTGAGGCAGAGCCGGCCCAAGAGAAATCCCCCAGCCTGGAGAGAGGCTTGGCCTATTAACTCTGCTTCCTCCAGCCAGGGCATGTCCTAGGATGCGCAATGAAACCACGAGGTCCTTTCACAACCACCCCTGAGACCTATCAAACAGCTCCCCACTCCCCCGATACCTCAGCCGCCAACAGATGGTTCGTATTACTGTAGGAGCCTGGGATTGCCAGGAAGGGATTGTGAGCTGGGGCGTGGTGGTATTTACCCTTTGGCTTCCCATAAAAAGCCCAGGTGTTATCTCTTTAATCTGCAGGGTCAGGGGTCAGTGCTTTTGACGGCGCAGTGAGCAGGTTAATGGGATGTCAGGTGGGAGAAGACTGAGGGAATGGCTGGCAGGAGCATGCATGGCTGGGCTCAGAGAACACAGCTCATGGCTTGGCTCCTGCCAGGGCCCAGGCAGGCAGAGGAAGCCCAGGGGATTGCTCAGTGTGGGAGCCCTGGGTGAGATCCTGGCCCCCTGGAAGCCCATGATAAAAGCCCCGCTGATTTCAGTAGGGCTAGGATGGTGGGGCTGGGAGAACACCACATGGAAACAATTCACAACGAAAAGGCATTTCAACAGGAAACAGAGAAACGTTTCATTCGGAACAAGCTGAACCAAGCAGGCCCTTAGTCACCGACGAAACATTTCTTGTAATGAAATGTCAGTTTAATCGGCAGGAATTCACACATGTCGCCGGCACCACATTCTCAGATGGAAACAGTTCCAGTTTTCCCAGCCCACTCCAGCTTGCTCTGAGAGGGAGCTGGGGCGCGCGGGACAGGATACAGAGCTGGGGGCTGGTAGCCAGCCTGGCCAGTGATGCTGTTAGGCTGGGCAGCCCAACTCGACACAGCTTTAAGGAAGGGGATCCCACCCACCCCCTGACCCGCCCTAGCCAGGAAGGACAGCAGACCTGGGGCTGTCCACCCTGCCCCTTCAGCACCCAGCGGTGCATGCTGCTCCCTCTGCATGGGTGAGACGAACAAGGTCTGTTTCATTACCCTCCGGGTCACTTTGCAGAGAGGCAGCCGGTTGCAGAGAATTTGGATTCAACTAAATCTAATAGCCAGAGAGAAACGACTCGCCCCAGCACAGGCCAGGATATGGGATGGCTCACCCAGGCTCCGCTCCTGCCCCCTGCATTCCCCACCTCTCTAGGTGCATCTCTCTCCGTTCCCACCTTTTTGTCTCTCTCTCTTTCCATCACTGCCCATGACAGCACTTCCCCCCTCTCTCTCCCCCGGCCACGTCCAGTCCAGGACCTTCACTCACAAGACCCCTCAAGAATCCTTAGCAACAGCTGCCATGGTGGTGACAAGGAGATGGCCCAGCACCTGGCACAAAGGATTGTGAGGGGTGGCTTGGAAGTGAAGGTGTCAGACTCGGTGTGGACAAGAGCGGAGACTCCTTCTAAGCGGCAATAGGGGAGGCGTGGGAGGAAAGAGATGGGGACGTTATTGGGATAAGGGGACAAGACGGGGAGATGGTGTGACAGGTAATCGGAGAGCAAGGAAGTGGGTGGGTTAGTGGGGAAAAGAGGAGGCAACAAGGCAGAGCCACTGAATTGAAAAGAAGGAGTGTGCAGTGGCCAGAACAGCCCTTTGTGAAGATTGTCCAGGACCCAGGCCTGATCTCCGTTCCCCCGGGGAACTCAGCAGTAGTCCCAGGGCAGCTAATTGGACGTGGTGAGGGCTCTGTGGTCTGTGTGAGCACAGGGCAGCTGAGGGGACACAGAAGGGAGGGTCGTACAGGCATAGCCGGGGGTAACGCACATAGATCCCTTCTTGTATAGGAAGGAATCCATGAATCCCTCTGACTTGCCTTTAAACTCTTCCCCTGTGAGAGCCAGAGGATTCTACCACCGGGCTGGGCCGGTGACAGAGCCTGTGACCGTCTGGACAGAGCTTATGGGTGTTGGGTTCTGCTGCCTGTCACGTAGTCTGTATCACCCTGGCAGGGCAAAGGAGCCATAAAGCCTGAAGCCCCAGCCCTAGGGGCATGTAGGCGGGTAGTTGGCCAAAGCACCACTGCCCTCCAGCTAGTCTTGACTGCAGGACCGGCCCCTTGTGGGCACAGGCAGCCAAAGTGCGAACAGCCCCGAGGCTGCTGCAGCTCAAGCAGGGGGCTCAGCCCAGAACAGGGGAGGCACAACGGTCCTTGATAGACACCTTTGCCTGTCCCATTCCTGCACCAAACGGAGCAGAAACCCAAGCCCTGCTGGCAAGCGCTCAGCTATTCTGGCTCTACTGCAGGTGAAGACACTTGAATCTGCTCTTAGACAGTTTGAACCAGAGGTGAAAAACCCAAGCGACCAAAACACTTTAACGCTCTCGTAACGATGTAGCTACCAGCACTGATCCATTCCTGAGCAGCACAGCACGTGTCATTGCTCGTAATTCGCAGATCCCGTTCAAAGAAACATCTTGATAGTTAATGGCATCTGATGGCTAGTAAAAACGTTGAATCAGAAAGACAAAGGGAACATCTGCAAAACAGCTCCCTCCCCATTTTGGCTTTGTCCTAAATTCCCCGATTTCTGTTCTCTCTGCTGATTGCTAATCTCTAGCAGCTGTAGCCGCTCACAGATGTGGGAGGGGCTGTGGCATCACGGACCCCAAAATACATGAACCCTCCCGGACTCATAACCTGCCCCAGGGAGGGCAATACCCTGGGGACATCATTGGGCAATAAGATCCACTCTCCTAAACCAGCTGCATTATCTGTCTGAAGGTCCCTGCAACACTGGATGGCGATTGTCCCAAAGCCCCACGGAATCACCATGTACCTTTTCTGCAGGATTCTAGGTCTCCTCCTCTTGCTGCTGACACCTGAGCCTGCAGAGGTTCAGACGTTCAGTTCGGGTAAACACTCCGAATCCCAGATGCTCCTTCTTAGCTCATCTGAACCTCTTTGGCCAAGCTCATGTCTGATGCAACTCTATCTGAGCCACCTGGGGCCGAAGAGAGGGGGTCAAATAATTCAATGCACTGGAGAGAAATGAGGTTTCTCCTTGAGGTCCCAGCAGAGGTCAGGGCCCCACCATGCTAGGCGCTGCACAGGCACAGAACAAGAGACAGTCCCTTCCCTAAAAGCTTTACAAACTAAATAGACAGGACGGGTAGAGGGCGGGGGAAAGAAAACACCATTATCTGCCTTTTACGGATGGGGACACACAGTGCAGAGAAAGCAGGGCCCAGACCCTCAAAGCTGTTTACACACAGTTGAGGAGCCAGGCCTGAGTGACTCGCCGAAGGTCTCTCTGAGAGGCTGTAGCAGAACCAGGAATGGAACCCAATTTTTCTGGGTTCTAGCCTAGTGCCTTAGCCACCAACCGTCCTTCTGGTGGGCCAAATTTTGCCCTTTAGCCTGCTCAGTTTTCCCAGGACTCTCTGATAACTGTAGAAAATGCATTCATGTGGCAGCTGCTGTTGGTTTCATAGTTTGCGAATGAGCAGCGGGCGCAGAGCTGGGCAAACAAGCTAGTCATCAATCCAAGCCCCCTTCTCGGTTTGCAAATCACGCACCCAAGCAGGTCCTGAGCGCCGCAAGTGTGTTTTCTGTCTGACCCGGTTTGGTTCACGTTCGATGGGCACGTGTTTTGCCCGTGTTCGTACATGAACCCCCATTGCCCTGGGGTGCCCAGCAAAATGGGGCTCTGATCCCAGCTGGGCCTTCTAGCTGCTACCGGAATACAAAGAATAATAATAATTCGCTGCAGATTGCACAGTTTTCTCTCCTACTGGGCTTTTATACTAAATTCATCCCCAGGAAACTATATGGGACAAAGACTGTCTTGTTGTTCTGTGTTTGTACCTAGCACAATGGGATCCCTGACTAAGACTCCTAGGAGCTCGGTAATACAAATCATATTAAATATAATAATAATGCTAGGCATTTCTGTCTAAAACATCAATCCACCCAGGAACCGGACTGAACCCTGTACCTGGGGTTTCATTGTAGCTAGGACTCTGAAATAGGAAGAGGAGGGGACATTGCATTTGAATCAAAAAACGCCCTCTGTGACGTGGTTGTTTTTTCCACCAGCAGCGAGTGGCTCTGTAGAGCTCAGTGCAGGTCCATGCGGCGTTCCCTGAGCTGAAATTGCAGGCAGGGGTTTTACTGGTGTCATAAATAAACAGAGAGGAACGTTTGTTTGTCAGAGGAAGATGTTTGGGGAAAGCTGACCATAAACATCACAGAAAACGAGTCTGTCAAATTTGCTTTGCCAGGCTGCCTGAGCGCGAGCCCCGGGAAAACGGCTGAGCCGGGATCCTTCTCTCCAGGGGCCGGAATCCCCAGCCACCCTAGCTTGGTAGAGGGTTGGGAATGGTGAGCCTGGCAGGTTTGTTTGGCATAAGGAGAGCAGTGCCTGGCACCAAATCTGGTTAAGCAGGAATCCTTGAATCCAGGTCTAGTCTCCCAGGTGATCTGTTAGCTAGGGTTACCATATTTCAACAAGCAAAAAAGAGGACGGGAGGAGCCCCGCCCTAGCCCCGCCCCTGCCCCTCCCACTTCCCACCCCCCCAGAACCCCCAACCCTCCCCCCGTTCCTTGTCCCCTGACTGCCCCCTCCTGGGACCCCTGCCCCTAACTGCCCCCCGGGACTCCACTCCCTATCTAAGCCTCCTTGCCTCTTGTCCCCTGACTGCCCCAACCCTTATCCACACCCCCACCCCCAGACAGACCCCTGGGACTCCCACGCCCCATCCAACCACTCCCCACCCCCTGACAGCCCCCCCCAGAACTCCCAACCCATCTAAACCCCTCTGCTCCCTGTCCCCTGACTGCTCCGATCCCTCTCCACACTCCTGCCCCCTGACAGCCCCCCCAGAACTCCCAACCCATCTAAACCCCTCTGCTCCCTGTCCCCTGACTGCTCCGATCCCTCTCCCCACTCCTGCCCCCTGACAGCTCCCCCCCAGAACTCCCAGCCCCCTACCCCCCGCTCCTTGTCCCCTGACTGCCCCCTCCTGGGACCCCTGCTCCTAACTGCCCTCCAGAACCCCACCCCCTACCTAAGACTCCCTGTTCCTTGTCCCCTAACTGCCCCCTCCTAAGACCCCCCCCCAACTGCCCCCCAGGACCCTACCCCCTACCTGTACCCTGACTGCCCAAAACTTTCTCCACTCCCCTCCAAAAGCCCCCCCCCCCGTTTCTTGACTGCCCCCTCCAGAACCTCCCTGTCCCTTCTCCTGCCCCCCCTTACCCTGCTGCTCAGAACAGGGTGTTGGGCTCTGTGCCAGCCGGACACATGGCTGAGCTCCCCTGCACAACACAAAACCCGGTCCCTGGCCCTGCACAGGGCTGCCGGAGCGGGCTGCAGGAGGAGGAGCTGCCGGCCGGCTCAGAATGCAGGGGGGTGGGGTGGGAGGAGGAAGCTGCTCCGGAGTCCAGCCCGGGACTTTCCTGCAGCCCTCCCAGCCGCTCGCTCTGCTCTGCCGGGGGAGGGGGAAATCCCGGACATTGTGAGTGCTTTACAAATTCCCCCCGGACGCTATTTTTAGCACACAAAAGGAGGACATGTCCGGGTAAATCCGGACGAATGGTAACCCTACTGTTAGCACCATCCCCACCCGTACATGCAGCAGAGTTCTGACCAGTTCAGTGCACTGGACTGCAAGCCTTGCGTAGCTATCCACTCACGCACAAGCACTAGGCACGCATTTCACAGCAATGGGCACTCCCACGTCTTCAGTGCGTGTTTGGAGCCTCGTGTCTCTAGTGTGTCTGACAGCAGCTCATCTTCATCTGCACATGCCTGACCCAGGGCATTTTATACCAGAAGATACAGACTCCCTCAACAATGCCCTCTGAGCACAGCTTTGGCCATGGCTGGCTGGCTTTGCAGCACTGAATACTGCAGTCTTCACAGAATCAGTGCTTACTGTCTGATTTGTATTGGGCTTTAGAAACAGCCCCCAAATGTGTGAATCTAGAGTTTGAAATCCTCAAAAATTGGACCTGGCAGATCCAGGGGCTGGTTCGTACCACAAAAGAGGGGGGCCATCTGGAACGCCTGGTTCTGGAGTCCAACTCCTCCGACAGTTTGGGGATGTTTGGATCGGGAGGCTGGCTTAGGAATTCTCCCTAGGTTTTTGTTGCGACTATAATGATGAACGACAGCCATTCCTTCTACCCAATATTTTACTAAACCGGAACAGAGAGGGATTGAAAAATGAGTTTTGATACAGAAAAATCTAACACAGCCTCACCATTTCCATCACCACGAGCAGCCTCCCAGCACAACCCGCCACTGTACTGTTATTCCCACCAGAATAGCAAACAGGTAGATCTGACCCAAGGTCCACCTAGTCCAGTATCCTGTCTCCAGCAACGGCAGCACAAAGTGCTTCCGAGGAAGATGCAAGAAGCCCACAGTAGCAGAGGTAGGACAGACTGCCTCTATATTCTGGTCTCATCCTAAATCTGTCAGAGGAGTTGGACTCCAGAGCCACGTGTTTCTGCTGGCCCCTCCCTTTTGTGGTATGACCCAGCCCCTGGACCTGCCATGCTCAATCTTTGCGGATTTTAAAAAGGAGGTTCACTCCGTGAACTTTGGGACTTGGGCCTGTCTCTGAAAACAACCCAACACACATCAGACAGTGAGCATTGATCCTGCAAAGGCCGCGGGTTGGTTTCTGAACAACGCTGCAGGGGAGGATGGAATAAACCTTTGAATAGTTGGGAAAGAAGAGACTGCAAAAGTGTGGCAAAATTGGTTCTATTTGTTTTTAACTTTTAAATGACTTAGCTTTTTTAAAGCAAGCACTTACTGTATGAAAAGCCCGAAAAGCCCTCTGAAATGGCAGCTCCGGTCTCATAACTCTTCTCTGCGTCCTTACTCTGTCAAGGTAACAAATTCCTAATGGGCAGTCGTTATTCTTTTTCAAATGATATGTAAATAAACCAAAGCCAGAGTCCACCATCTCAGGTATCTAAAAGGGAGTCATAAGGAAGTGGGAGAAAACTTGTTCATCTTAGCCTCTAAGGATAGAACAAGAAGCAATGGGCTTAAACTGCAGCAAGGGAGGTTTAGGTTGGACATTAGGAAAAACTACCTAACTGTCAGGGTGGTTAAACATTGGAATAAACTGCCTAGGGAGGTTGTGGAATCTCCATCTCTGGAGATATTTAAGAGTAGGTTAGATAAATGTCTATCAGGGATGGTCTAGACAGTATTTGGTCCTGCCATGAGGGCAGGGGACTGGACTCGATGACCTCTCGAGGTCCCTTCCAGTCCTAGAGTCTATGAATCTATGAATCTCCCCCTCCCTTGAGGTGCACCTATTCCAATGGGGCCACTGGTGGAGTCAGGTGAGCAAGTGTCAAAGAATCCAGAATAGCAACTCGCTCTCTTCATTGTAATAAAAGGTTCCACAGCGAGTAGGTTCGTTTTGATATGAACACTGCAGCCTTTCTTGAAGAACCACCCCTTTGGGTATTTAGAGGGTGGATGGTATTTTCGACTGGCTCAACGTAATCTGAAGGTATCAGAGCCACAGTGGCTTGACACATCTCATTCCGATCCTTTGCCTCTGGCATTTACAGGAAATGTATAGTTTCTACTCCAAGGACCCTGCCAGCCCTGCTGTTGCTGCTGCATCTCACTCAATAAGAGAGGAATGTTTCCATAACCTAAACCCAAAGGTCACATTGGCAATTCATCCCCCCAAACAAGCATATATCCCATACGCTGACAGAGCTCGGCTCCAGGCCTGGGATCCACACACACTGCTGGTGCTTGTGCTGTCTTTGCTTTGCAGGACACATCACTGACCCTGGGGTATCCGATGCATTTACACAAATCCACGAGCTACAGATAAAACAGTCCCATCTCTGTGGATCCAGGGCTAGAATTGCTGCTCCTTGGGCTCCACAAACACAGGCTTTTTGTCTTTTCGACTGTAACGTATAAGCGCTTTGGGGGACAGCGTCTAGCACAACGCAGCCAGCCTGACTGTGGTCTTTAGGCACTACCACAATACAATGGCAGATAATAAATAACTAATCCCAGCCTGCACCATTTGAGTTCAAAGATGGTGTTTTTCTAAATGCAAAGAACCACCATGTGCTTTCAGTCGCAAATTACTTTTATTTTAGGATAAGGGGGGGGAAATAAGAAAGAACAGAAGTAAAGTCTCCGCCAGTTTTCACGCAGTGTGTGTATAGCTATCCTCTAACATGCCCCAGCAACTCTGAGGACAAAAAGAATGCTGCCTCTGCACCTGGGCAGAGTTCTTAGGGTCTAAGGGCATTACAGTGTCATGGCCATATACATCCCAGAGAAGCTCTCCTTTAGCTCATGTTTCATCTTCCATGTATGGAGTAATAACAGGAGAGGGCTCCATGCTGGTAAAGCTGAATTGTCTCTTTACCGAGAGAACTATTTACAGAGGTGCTGCAGCTGCTGCTAGCATTCCAGCCATGTGCACACAGACTGACTTCCTGGTACTTCCTCCAAACTCTTCCCTCCTGCAACCTGTGCTCATCCCTCCCAGCTCCACTTTTTCCTGTTAACAATTGTGATTGTGTCTTTTGTGACAGCCTTTTCTGACTTGTTGGGGCCAGAGGTTATTAGTATATAGCCCACTGTGTGAACATAGCCTGTACTGCTTACCCATGGCTGCCTGTTAGGGTGGCCACTTGCATTCCCAGAATACCAGACATTCCAGGACTTCCGGGAACAGCGTGGACCTGCCTCTGCCAATGCGACCCCACCCCTGCCAGTGTGACCTCCAACGCACAGTGTGCGTGAGGTCACACTGCATGGGCATCACCATTTTTAAGAGCACACCCCGTGAGGGGAGAGCCATTTTTCCAAGCATGCTGCCCCACCCTCGCTGGCGTGATCTCAGATGCATGGTGTGTACAAGATCACACTGCATCGGAGAGGGGCTTGTACAGTGTGTGTGAGGTCACACCGGCAGGGGCAGAACACCGTGCTTTCAAAATGGTGTTCCTGCCCAATACCGGACAAAACCATGCCTGGCTTTGTCTGAGTACCAAATCCTAGAAAAGCAGGACGGGTCGGTTTAATACCGGATGAGTCACTTGCCTACTCATGGTCCTTCAAGTAGGCTGGTCTTCAAACTAAGCTGGTCTTGTCTGTGTTATTGCTCATGATCGGGGGCTTGCACCTACCCTGTGGCTGCCTTTAGTCTGTTGGGTGGCGTCTCTGTGTTCCTCAGATTTCTCATTGCTTCTGACGTGCTTATGTCTGGCCAGCGGCTGGCTGCGGCTCTTTCTAAGACCTCCCAGTCCTGGCCTTGATCCCGTCTGGCCAGGTATGCCGGCTGTCTGTTGCTACTCTGCAGTTGTCTCAGGTTTCATCTCTACAGCTGTCCTGAGTGTGTAACTACTTCATATGACCTGTGTCCCACTTCAGCTGGGACTGTTGCTTTTTGCCATTGACTATTCGATGGCTGGACCCAGCACGGCTCATCTGTCTATAGTGGCCTCAGGTCCTGGGATCCTTTGCTGTAGTAGTCTGCCTGCTTATCTTGGCATTCTCTTAACTGCTTCTGGGTACTGCCCGTTGTTCCTCCATTTGGCTGCAGCAGACTGCCCCTCATGGGAAACAGAGTGGGGTCTCTGGCCCATCAGTCACTGTGATGGACTATTATATAGTTAATGGGAAGCGTACTGTGATCAAATCCATGCTCGCTGCCCGGCTGCCCAGTTCTGGCTGCTACTCTTGTGAGAGACCTTCTATAAACCCCAAGTGATAACATATCTTGTTTCACGGGTTTCTCATCTACAGTCTGCATTAGCCTCGCGATGGTTTCATTGTACATCCCCAGCACCCGGTCACATTTTGCCACTCAAATATTGCTATTTATCAGCCTTGCTGGGATCCACGGCAGCTGGCTTCACAGTCAAACCGGTCATTGATCTAATAGCATTGTTGCGAAAATGGCAACGGAATGGCTGGCGGCCTTCTTCTGCAATGTCAGTACATTGAGAGGCTTTGGCCCTGCTAGAGGCAGACAGCAGATATCCTCTTCACTGGAAGTCTCTGCATCCTCAGGCACCGCATGTACTGCTGTTCTTTTCTTCCGGTGTTGTTCTGTTTCCCACATCCGTTGCATCGTTGCCCATAGCTTGGGGCTTTTTCTTTTGGCCTTTTGTGTTGCTTTCGCCAGTACATACACTGGACCGCGATGCCTGCATGCTCAGTCAGTCTGTCTCTTTCCTGCCTCCTGGGTTTCTTTAGTTTGAATCTGTATACGTGTTCTGCACTCAGAGCTGTCATTGTTGGATCGGTTCCCTGTTCAGTTCAGCTGCCCTTGCTCCTTGGAGGCATTTCTCTAGGGCTAGGTCCGTTTCTCTCCTGTAACCTGGGATCATTTGTCCCACAAATAATCCTGTCTCTAATTTGGGAATTGTTTGTGTCTCCAAAGCTCCATGTGGATTCCAAAGGTCTCAGTTCTTTAATGCAAGTATCTAGTCCCACTTCAGCGTCTTGGTTTCTAGGGAAAAAAACAGGGTCTCTCCACAGTCTCGGTCTGTCTGGAGTCACAGTACTCATCAAAGCCCTCTCTCTGCTGTTCTGCTGTGTCCAGCATTATTCTGGGCAACAGTGACACCTCTCATCCTTTCCCCCCCGTTAGATAGTAAATGATCTTTTTCTCATTATTATCCCCCACATTCAGCTCTGGTTACAGACTCAGTTTTCTGCTTCCATGCTTGTGCCAGGTTTTTTGGTCTGGAAATCCAGCATTCCCAGTGCTCTGAGTCCCTCCATGCTGCCTATCCGTGCTACTTCATTTTCCTGTTAATCACGCTCTCTTCCTGGCTGTTGGTCTCACTAGACCGAATGCTGCCACTACGTCTCATGTACCACATGCTGGGTAATAGCATGAGAGCGGATTCCATGCTTGTAAAACTAAACTGTCTCTTTATTAAATTTATTTACATTGATGTTGCAACTGCAGCTAGCATTCTAGGACCGATCGACGACCATTTGAAATGCTTGTCTTTTCCAGGACTAGCGGAACGTATGGGGCACAGGAGCAGATAGAATCATAGAACTGGACGGGACCTCGAGAGGCAGGACTAAGTATTATCTAGACCATCCCTGACAGGTGTTTGTCCAACCTGCTCTTAAAAATTCCCAATGATGGAGATTCCACAACCTCCCTGGGCAATTTATTCCAGTGCTTAACCACCCTGACAGTCAGAGCTATAAACTGAAGGGTGGAAGTTCCTTTCCTGATTTAGTGGAGACTGGTTGAAGCTTTTTTTGCTCCATAAGGTGCTCAGTTTTTGGATTGGAGACCCTCTAAGAAAGCCCAAATGCTGCAAAAAGTGGAGTTAGTGATTGAATAAACATCTCTTTCCTCTCCGAATCATTCACAGCTGACCCAGAGCCCCTTCTCATCGGGGGGTGCTGTGCTGCTGGAGACACAGGCTAAATCCATTCCTGGGGTAACTCCCGCACCTTTTTGGATGAGATGTAAAATATCCCATGGCACTTTTTGTAAGAGTCAGGGGGTCAGAGAGAGCATCCCGTCCAAAGTCCAGCTCCGTACTTCTATTCCAACACCCTACCTTCTGCCTTGATATAGTTCCTGTTGGAAACTGTTGGGTAGCATTGTTGTTAAACAGCCGCCATGCTTCACCCCAGAACTGACTGCATTTTAGGGAGGGGTAGAGGAAAGGATTTCTCTCTCCAGTTTCCCAGGTGATTTGGGATGCCTGGGGGTGGGAAGTGCTATGTAAACATAAGACTGTTTGATACTTCCCCTTGTTACTCTGAATCGGAGAGGGGATTTTCTGCTCTGTTGCCCAATCAGCAGGACACTTGGAGAATTTCCCAAAATGATAAGAACACACAAAACAATAAAGGTGCATCCCAGGAAATGAGTCATCAAGACTCTAAGCTTCAGGGCACAAACCCTATCCTTCTCCGCTCCTCCCAGCATGAGTTTTGCAGCATGGGGTCTGAGCAGTCCCAAAGAGAGAGGCTGAACTGTCCCATAGCTGGCCTCTAGAGGCATCGAGAGTGAGGATCTTCACTCAGCAGGCTGTGGGCCATGGGTCTGCTCCTGCCCCATTGAAGTAAATGGGAATTTTGCCACTAACTTCAGTAGGATCAGGGGCAGACTCATTGTGTCAAGACCAAGCAGCCGGCTCTGAACTGAGTCTCAGCATCCAATCTTGGCCTTGGGTCTCTCCCACTTCAGCAAATTGCACTAGCAATGCTGCTCATCGTGGCTTACTGCACTGGCACACCCAATAGTGCAGGGCTAGAGGCCTAGTACTGAAGGCAGGGGTCAGAGAGAAGAGCCCATAGGGAGCGTGGAACTCGGAAGGAAGGGCTAGCTGGAGAGGGTGGGGGGGGAAACAGTCGTGTTGGAAGAAGATGGGGAGACACACTGGTACTGGGGGAGAGAGATGTGGCAGTTCTGGGAAGGGAAAACGACAGTGCGCTGATGCTGGTGTTAGCAACAGGATTAACGGAGGGAGCAGGGAACAGAGGGGGTAGCTGGCAGTGACTTTAATGGACTGACTCTGGATTTACACTGGTGGATGTGAGATTGGAAGCCAACGTCAGTCTCCAAGCACTAGCCTCGCCAGTCTCCGTGGCCAGCCCTGCTCTCCAGCATCCCCGCTCCCAGCGAGCACAGCGAGGGCGTATTTTTCAAGGAATGTAAGAACTTTCTCACAAATCTAAACTGTATTTAACTGGAGACAAATGGCTGCAGTGCCTGCCAGAAAGATCTGCCCATTGCTGCCTGATCAAAGAGCTGGGGAATGTGCCTGGGCTAAGAGAGAGGCCCAGAGCTTTCTTACCATCGGATGGTCATTAGCTGCAGGTGGATGTTGGTTTGCCTCGATGTACCTGGCTGCTGCCTCCCCCCTTCCCAGCCCCCCTGCCCCAAAGCAGGCCAGGCTAGCATCCCTCCTCTGATGCAGCCAACACTGTTTCTGGCCCACAAGGTATTTGGATAGTGATTGTAATATGTGAACATACTAACCCTTTGTCCGATGCTAGCGCCTTCCATCCAAGGATCCATTTCACAGCACTTTTAAACGTTAATGAATTAAACCTCACAGCCCCTTGGGAGGCAGGGCAACATCCTCCTCGTTTCCCAGAGAGGGAAGATCAGAAAGCAAGTTAGTGTCAGGAAAAAAGAACCCAGGAGTCCTGGCCCCCCCATCCTCTGCTCTTACCATTAGATTACACTGGACTCAATGTTATAAAGTTGTACAAGGAGAACAGCTCCTTTCTCACCAAGGAGATGGAGCATTTTCACTCTTCTGAAACTCAGAGCATAACACATGAAAGAGGCTGAGAAGTTCTGATGATGTAGAAAACCAGTAAGGTTAATGACATTCTCCCAAGAGAGGGCTGTGAGGGGGAGAGGACTTAATTTGATCAAAGTTTAGTACCCATGTTCAGAAATCCCACAAAATCAGTTATTTGGAAACAAGACAGAATGGTGAGCACATATAATCTTGCAAAAAATCCATGATGAATCCAAAATTCCTATTTAATGACCAAGGTAAGTTCTTGAAAAGCCAAGTGCTTGGAACAGACTCTGATTTCATTTACACCAGAATATGTTAAAGTCAATGAATTTACTCTGGATGTCTACAGGTGTGAGTGAGATCCGAATTTGCTTCCACAGAAATTTCAGATTCTGAACATTCACACCAGGGACGTTTTGTTCTCCAGAATGTCTGTGGACAGCAAAATCTTACGTTCATGGAAAGGTTCGCCCAGGAATGTTTGGGTGGCCATCTTTGATATGCTTCTTTTTGATAATAAAAGCTTCAGACACCCAATTAGATTGCAGAAATAATACCATGTGATTTAGGCAACCAATCACACACCAGAAATAACAAAGAGTATAATATTGGAGACCTAGGGCTGGTCCACACTAAGCCTCCAGTTCGAACTAAGATACGCAATTTCAGCTACATGAATAACGTAGCTGAAGTCGAAGTATCTTAGTTCAAACTTAAAGGTACTTACCACGGGTCCACACGCAGCAGGCAGGCTCCCCCGTCGACTCCGCCTACTTCTCTCGCGGAGCAGGATTACCGGCGTCGACGGCGAGCACTTCCGGGATCGATTTATCGCGTCTAGACAAGACGCGATAAATCGATCCCAGAAGATGGATTGCTTGCCACCGAACCAGCGGGTAAGTATAGACGTACCCATAGTTGAAACAGAGGGTTTGCAAACAGCTGCAAAACATTCACATCAAATGCTCACTGAGCCATTTCAAATGACATATTGGGTGACGATCAAAGTCTGTTTATCGATAACTTGTGTGCAGAAAAGGGAGCTTAATGTCTCCACGAGTTCCCCAGCCCAAAGAGTTTCCAAAATCGGTCCTCTGCTTTTCTCTGTGTGGAAGTGTGGTGGCTAGGCAAGCCAACACACTGTGACCGTTCTCTCTCCATTCTGTTCCTCTCCTTTGTGTCTACTCTGAGCTCTGGACACAGCCCTGCCTCTTCTGGACCAGCCACCTTCTGGGCAGAGACTGGGTTGGAACCTCCACTGCCCTGCGTGTTGTGTCACCATTTACATCAATGCAAAATGGGGGCAAAAGTCTTTCAGCCTGTAGGCAGCAAGTGACATTGACAGGAGCCTTCCAGGCAGGCAGGGTGATCTCACTTTGATTTTTCTGACAGAAAATTGAATTTTGGGGGAATTCCTTTGGAAAAATGCAATGTTCTGAACAGGGCATTTTCCACCAGAAAATTCCCAACCGGCTCTACTTAGGCTCTTCCAGACAGGGAACAGAAATATTCCATGTTATTCCACGGGCACAAGAGCAAATTATCCCACTGCGTAGGAAAGATAGGAAGTATGGGACGAGAGCATCCTGGCTTAACCAGATCTTCAATTATCTGAAATTCACAAAAGAGTCCTAAAAAAAGTGGACACTAGGTCAAATTTATAAAGGACAAATATAAACAAATAATACAAGCATGTAGGGACAAAAAAAAGGCAAGGCACAAAATGAAATTAAGCTAGCTAGAGACATAAAGAGTACCAAGAAAACATTCTACAAATACATTAAAAACAAGAAGAAGACCAAGGACAGGGTAGGCCCATTACTCAATGGGGGGGGGGGGGGGGGTGGAATGTGGAAATGGCAGAAGTGCTAAATGACTCTTTTATTTCAGTTTTTACCAAAACATTTAGTAGCAATTGGACATCTAACATAGTGAATGCCTGTGAGAATGAGTTAAGATCAGAGACTAAAATAGGGAAAGAACAGGTTAAAAATTACTTAGACAATACAGATGTCTTCAAGTCTCCAGGGCCTAATGAAATATATCCTAGAATACTCAAGGAGCTGACTGAGAGGTATCTGAGCCATTAGCGATTATCTTCAAAAAGACATGGAAGATGGGAAAGATTACAGAGGACTGGAAAAGGGCAAATATAGTGCCAATCTATAAAAAGGGGAATAAGGACAAATTGGGGAATTACAGACCAGTCAGCTTAACTTCAGTACCCGGAAAGATTCATAGATTCTAGGACTGGAAGGGACCTCAAGAGGTCATCGAGACCAGTCCCCTGCCCGTATGGCAGGACCAAATACTGTCTAGACCATCCCTGATAATGGATAAGATAATGGAGCAAATAATTAAGCAATCAATTTGCAAACACCTAGAAGATAATAAGGTGATAAGTGACAGTGAGAATGGATTTGTCAAGAACAAATTGTGTCAAACCAACCTAATAGTTTTCTTTGACAGAGTAACAAGTATTGTGGATGAGGGAAAGTGATAGATGTGGTATATCTTGACTTTAGTAAGGTTTTTGATACTGTCTCGCATGACCTCCTCATAAACAAACTAAGGAAATACAACCTAGATGGAGCTACTATAAGATGGATACATAACTGGTTGGAAAGCCATTCCCAGAGAGTAGTTATCAGTAGTTATCAAACTGAAAGGGCATATACAGTGAGGTTGTGCAGGGATCAATTCTGGATCCAGTTCTGTTCAACATCTTCATCAATGATGTAGATAATGGCATAGAGAGTACACTTTTAAAGTTTTTGGATGATTCAAGCTGGGAGGGGTTGCAAGTGCTTTGGAGGATAGGATTAAAATTCCAAATGATCTGGAGAAATGGTCCAAAATAAATAGAATGAAATTCAATAAGGACAAATGCAAAGTACTCCGCTTAGGAAGGAACAATCAGTTGCACAAATACAAAATGGGAAATGACTGCCTAGGAAGGAGTACTGCAGAAAGGGATGTGGAGGTCATTATGGATCACAAGCTAAATATGAGTCAACAGTGTAATGCTGTTGCAAAAAAAGTGAACATCATTCTGGGATGTATTAGCAGGAGTGTTGTAAGCAAGACATGAGAAGTAATTCTTCTGCTCTACTCTATGCTGATATGGCCTTAACTGGAGTATTGTGTCTGGATGCCACATTTCAGGAAAGATGTGGATGAACTGGAGAAAGTCCAGAGAAAAGCAACAAAAATTATTAAAGGTCTAAAAAAAATGACCTATGAAGGAAGATTGAAAAAATTGGGTTTGTTTAGTCTGGTTGAGAGAAGACTGAGAGGGGACATGATAATAGTTTTCAAGTACATAAAAGGTTGTTACAAGGAGGAGGGAGAAAAATTGTCCTCCTTAACCTCTGAGGATAGAACAAGAAGTAATGGGCTTCAATTGCAGCAAGAGGGGTTTAGGTTGGACATTAGGAAAAACTTCCTAACTGTCAGGGTGGTTAAGCACTGGAATAAATTGCCTAGGGAGGTTGTGGAATCTCCATCACTGGAGATTTTTAAGAGCAGGTTAGACAAACACCTGTCAGGGATGGTCTAGATAATACTTAGTCCTGCCATGAGTTCAGGGGACTGGACTAGAAGACCTCTTGGGGTCCCTTCCAGTTCTACGATTCTATGATTATATGTGACTTATCACCCATTCATAACTAACTAACTCAGCACAGATTTGAGCTATTCAGTGCTCCCAGCAAACTGCTCACCTGTGAGCTATAGATCAAGAATTATTTTCAGATCATGAATAAACATGAAAGAGCTCTGAGGCACTCACAGACAAATCACAAACAGAAAAAGAGGGGAAAAATGTTGAACAGATGATTGGCTTGCTGTGTTTGTTTTTGCAGCCATGGCAAAAGTGAGTTGATTCAAGTCAAGACTTTCCCAAATCTTATCCATCCATCCCTACGCAACCAGCAGGTTATTTCTTTTCCATATACTAATTACCATTATTGGCAAGCATTTTAAAATCGCTACGTAAGTCAAAGCAGAAAGACAGACACGGGAAGAAGATATATAAAATACTACTCTTTCCACCTTCTTTCCAACATATTGAAGAAGTCTGCAGGGCAATTTAGCTCAGCCTATTGAGAGTAAGAGCCAGACATAAAACCCATTTCAGCCTGAGTTTCCTCTAAGTGAGTTGGGGAGAAAGCACTTAGCCATGTGGCTTGACTTTCTCATTCTTGTTTATTTCCCATCAGAGAAGAGAAACCGATGGACTTGAGCCAGGCATGTAAATGGAACCCAACTCTGGAAAAGTGAGGGGCAAAGAGAATGCAGCTGATTCCTCCAGCAAGCAGAAAAGAACATGCTGTCTTGATGGGAGGGAGCTCTTTGCCTTCAGCAGTGATAGGGACTGTGTGTTGAGTGCATGTGACTCGGTGCCAGAGAGTTGGTGTTCTGACCCTGTCTTCTACACTGGGTGTCCTTGACTGAGTCACTTCCCCCTTTCTATTCCTCAGTGTGTTCAGCTGCAAAATGGGGGTAGTGATATCCAAGGGGGGGTTGGGAGGATTGATGTTTGTGATGGGCATTGCAATCCCATGCCTGGGAAGGACTATGCAAGTTCAAGGTGTTATAGCAGGTCTAGGTGTATGGCTGGGTGGAAGCTGGGTTCTGTTCCCACACATTTCTTCTTCCCCTAGTCTGGAGCTGTACAGAACCAGCCCGGGTGTTGAACCTGGGCCATTGTTTCAGTGAGTTTGGATTGCTTGGTAGCGACAGGTAGAAATGGTGCAGCACTCTGTGGTGTTTTATCCCCAGACCAGTCATGACATGGGGGTTGGCCAGAGTGGAGTCTGGGGGGCTGTGAGCCAAAAGTGGAAAGAAGGTTTGAACAACTGCTGGTGAAGCAAATCTGATGAGCGTCATCCCGGCTCCAGCCCCCATCTTTTTACCATGATTTCTTCATTTCAGTTTGGTAAGATATGAGCCATTGACTCTCGAGCTTCAGGGAGCGAGCTGATCCCTATGGGTCAGGAAAGAGTCCCGAGGAACATCTCTGTTCTGCCCACTCTGGGGCTGCCTTGTGAATTCTGCATACTGCTGTGCTGGGCTGCATTCCTGCTCTGCTGACCCCAGTCCTGGCCCAGGGAGGGAAGGGAGGCAGCACATACCAGCAAAGAAAGGGCTTTCCCAGTGCTGAAAGAACCAAGCCAGGCCTAAAAAGAGATGTGTAAAATGGACGCTTTGCTCACCAGTGGGCCAGGTGGGATGTCACCAGTCAACAGTGCCTGCTGTGCTGACTGGACAGGTTCAGAGGCTGGTACTGACCCTTTCCCCTCCCCACTCTCTGCCCTGACCTGGGCTGACTCCATCCGTTCTCCCAGTCACCGAGCCCCAGTCTGTCCATTCTGTTCTGTGGGGAAAGGGAACCATTCTCCTCTCTTCCCAGGGGGAGCCACAAAGCGTCGCTTGGGATGAGATTCACACTCACAAGAATCTCGTCACGCACAAAGCGGTCACAGCGCAGTGTGGATGGGCTCTGACGAGAGCTGAAACAAGGCTCATCACCAGCCAGGTCAGCTCAGATCAGTGTTTTCCTAAAATAACACGGCACGTGCAAATATGAAGGGAACCCTAAAAACACCTTCGTCGGGACACAGCACTGGGCTTTGCTGGCTCTTGAAATGATTTTTTTTAGTACATTAGAGAAGGGCAGATAGGTTCAAACCTTTCATCTATCTACCGACCTAGCTATCCCATCTTCATCACCACAGGATCTTCACCCAAGTTCCAAGCAGACACCAATTCTTTCCCAAGTTTTGGATGGTTGAGTGTGTGTATGTTTTCAATGACTTAATTTTTCCCTAGCTCTGCCCTCGGGGGTCCCTGTTGGGACCTGAAGAAGGAAAGAACCCAGGCTACGTTTCCCTCATGGCGTTTCCAGCCCCGCTGGAAGCAGGAAATACTCAGCTGGGCCAAGGAGGTGAACCTGTTCTCTGGGGCTTGCAGTGCTGTATTTGACCCTGCAGCCGGCCGAGTGCCTGCAGCTCTCAGTGACTAGAGCTGAGCCAGTTAGTAACTGCGGTTAATATTCAGCCCTTTGTCATCCCCAGCCCGGTCCTGATTCTTGATGTGTCCTCATTCACAACAGCTTGTCCAAACACATTTTAGCCTGTGGGGTGTTTGTAAGCGGTTTGCTTAAAGTAGTTGCATGATTGGTTGCTTAAATCACATGGTCTTGTTTCTGCTCTCTGGTTGGACCTTCATACGGGAGGCTAACGAATGACAAGTGGCAGATAATGAACAAGGCCTGCCCCGGTGTGGATTATCAGCTAAATATTCATCCAAGGTCACTTTCTTTTGGCATTCGGCAACATTTCACATAGAGTGCGATGGCTGGGTTGCCTGAATACTCACAAAAAATCCTGCAAACTCAACATATCCATCTGTTTTCCCATTATTCAACCAGCTCCTCGCAGCATTTTGGAAGGCCAGGTCTAACTTTTTCAGCTTTCTAGTAGCTGGAAAAAGCACGTGGGCTAAACCCCTCCCTGCTAGCCATCCCTGGGGAATTTTTATTATTGATATTATACCTCAAGGCCCTGACTGAGATCAGAGCCCTGTTGCGCTAGGTTCTGCATAGACACAGGGTAAGAGGCAACCCCTGCTCCAAAGAGCGTCCAGTCTAAACAGGCAGAGAGAAGAGGATTGTCCCCATTTTACAGGTGGGGACATGGGCGGCGAGTATAAGAGGTTTGGGGAGGCTAAGCCTCCCCAAATGGGGCAAGACGCCGTCTGCGGTACACTTCCCTTTGGAGGCGCGCCGGCCCACCCCTTTGGAGTACTGCCACCGCCGGCACCCAGATCATGGCCCCGCCCCGCTCCACCCCAAGGCCCTGCTCCTGCTTGGCGTCTTCCCCTGTGGCCCAGCCCATGCTGCATCTCTTCCTGTCCCTGCTGCGCCCCCTCCCGCCGAGGCCCTGCCCTCACTCTGCCTCTTCCTGCCCTTCCACCAAGGCCCCCACCTGCCCGCCCCTCGCTCCTCTCCGCCTTGGGGGAAGGGGCAGAGAGGAGCGAGCAGCGGGTAGGTGGGGGCTTCAGGGGAAGGGGCAGAGAGGGACCCTTGGGGTAAGAGGCGGAGAGGGGGCGGGAAGAGGCAGAGTGGGGGCAGAGCCTCGGGGGAAGAGGCTGAGTGGAAACAGGCCCTTGGGACAGAGTGTGAGGGGGAAGCGTTTGCGGGGCCTTGGGCAGAGAAGGCTGAGCAGCGGTGGGGCTACGGTCCAGACGCCAGGTCCCCCCTGCCCCACTTCTAGGGAGCTTCCAGTGCTTGTGCCCAGCCTTCCCAAACGCAAGACTCACACGCCGCCCATGGGTGGGGAAATGAGGCAGAGCGTGGAAGTAACGTTCAATCACACAGCAAATCTGGGGCCAAATCTGGACTTGAACCCAAATCTCCTGCATCCCAAAGCAGTCATCACAAGAGCACTCTTCCCCGTCTAGGCAAGGAGCAATGTGTGGGTCACCACTGACCACTGGCTACCAGCTCTCCTCCCCCTCCTCCCAAGTCCATTCTCTGGTGACAGATGCTTGTCACCGAGCCCACGGGATCTTTACTTAGCAGCAGCAGGACGGGGCTGTCGAAAGGCCAGAAAGAATGCCTCCTGCCCGTTCCCCTGGGGCAGGGCATGGGGCTCATCTCCTGAGCTGACCCCTGGCCCCGGGCCAGCACAGAGAAGGTGTCTGTTGTGAAAGAGAAGCTTGTGCCGAGTGGCAGAATGGAGAAAGCTGTGGAACGGGGGGAAATGTTTTATCCAAAACATATGTTTTTGCCAATATTCTAGTTATCTGGGATATTTCCTGCATGCTTGTTGCTAGGGCAACTGGCCCAGCATGAAAGCTCTATTTACTAGGCCCTAGAATAAGAAACGGCCATGTGGTGTCAATTTTAAAACTCTCTCTCTTTCCTCCATCTGTCTCCTTCCCGTGCAGTCCCCTCCGCCGTGTTCCCGGATGGTACGGAGCCGAGCCCCCGAGTCGAGAGCCATCCCTCCCCACTCACCTCTTTTCCCAGCCAATGTTGTTTTTCCTTGAGTGAGGGTTGTTTTTCCTTGGCTGCACGGGGAGAGCGACTGGGCAGGCGGCCACGGTGGGACAGGGGGCTCCACTTGGAAGAAAACGTTGAGAGAAGTGTCTGGTGCCTGCGAGCGGCGAGGAGAGGCTCTGAGAGGAGAGAAGATTGCTGGTGGAGCGGGGGGTAAGTGACTCGTTCAGCTCTTTGGAGGCAAAGTTGGTGGGTTAATAGAGGCATATCCCCTTCCCCTCTCCCTGAAGAGCCCAGGACATCTAACCTGCTGGCTCTCGCAGGGCAAGGGAGATGGGTGCTGCCATCACTGTCTTCCACTGCTTCTTAACAACCAAATCCTAGGAAAGTATTCGGTCTAGGAAGTGCCCGGGCTGCCTGGATAGTGAGTGGGGCTGTTGCTTTGGCTTGAATTCACAACAGGACCCTCTAGACATTCTCACTGGGTCTCCCGTTGGGGTAGCAAAGTGACTAGGTCCTAGGACAGGGTCTGTTCATGCAGCACCCAGGAACACGGAAACAACATCCCACTGGCTCCAGGTATCATCATGGAATGATCTGTGTCACAAGCGAAGCCGTCACAACTTTTATCCTCTCTCCTGCCCGAAAGGTCTTGGGGAGTCCACAGTGACTTTCCCCTGTCAGGAGAGCGTCCAGGGCATCGGGGCCTGTGCTGTCCAGAGCTCAGCTTTGGTTTTCAGTCACGATGCAGGCAGATGGTGGCACATTGGGTTTTGCCTGTCTGTCTCTGTCAGCAGCTTCAGGCCTTAGCCAGCAGGTGCAAGCCTGTCAGAGACCCACTGTACACAATGCCAGGCCAGGTAACGGCCCTGAGGTGTGAATACAGACAAAGGAGACCTTTATTTTAATCCTCGCTCTACAGGATGGTTTAGCGGACAGTATGGGTGTGCATGCGTGCGCCCATTTGTGTAAGGAAGGGATGATGTCGCTATTGCTATTGTCTGAGGCTGCAGTTGAAAGCCTTATTGAAACCCTGGTGCTGGAATCGCCCAGAGGGCTGGTTCTTTCACTGGCATCTTGGATGCCTGGTGCTTCCCACTTGACTCTCCACTCTGCCACCTTTGCCAGACTCCATGGTCCAAGGGTGGGGATATGGGCTCCTCTGCAGAAGATGTCTGCACAGTCACCCCTCTCGTACACGTTAGCATTCCCGCTGCAGGTGACCGAAGCCGTGTGCTGAAATGATGCCCCCACCTGTGCTGACGGGGATGCAGCGGCTGAGCAGGCATGTTACTATTGGGGGCTCTGCAGCGTCATCCCACAGAGTCTGAAGAAGTCTTTCCATGCACAATTCTATGGAAGGCCAACAGGCGACTGCACTCGGGGTATGCAGCTCCCTGCTTCCCCGGCCATGGGCAGCCTCGGGCCAGGCTGGTGGATGGTGTACACAGAGTGCCATGTCCATCTACATGGGAAGCTGCCAGTGAAGCTTTGGGGGGGCCCATGCTCACTGACCTGCCCCTCTCGGTCTCCAGCAGCCCTACCGCCCACACTGCCCTGGGGACACTCCAGATGTGGGTCAATGCGGTGGCCCTGGGAGGTGGACGGCTCTCTGGGCTCCTTAATGCGCATGACATGCGTTAGCTCAATGCCTTGGCCATGCGGCAGGTTAAACTTCTCAGCTGCTGCCATTGAAAACCAACCCTGGTGAGGTGGGAGAAGCTCCCGCATTGTCCGAGCCCTTCCTGCACCTCCCAGCCCTTGCTGCAGTGGGGAGGAGCACTGCCCAGTCAACTAGGAGGCCCTGTTCTCTCAACCCCCCCATAACTCACAGAGCTCCCAAACCCGGACACTCTAAACAGTGGCTCTGATTGTACTTCCAGCTGCAGGGGCTGTCCTGGGGGGTCCCCATTTTATACAGGGCCCCAAGACCTCACCCTGTAGGCTCTCCCCTTCTCTGGCCTCTGGCCAGCCCCTACCCTCCTCCCCCATAAAACTCCAGCAGCCCTACCGCCCACACTGCCCTGGAGACTCTTGGTCGGTAACACCTGCTTTGAACAAAGGTGCTCTTCAGAGAGGCAGCCACTGTTGCGCTGCTCCCAGCTCTGTCCCTTTCCAGCTGCAGCATCCCTGTGTGCAACAGGGAGGTGGATGGCTCTCTGGGCTCCTTAATGCGCACGACATGCGTTAGCTCAATGTCTTGGCCATGCGGCAGGTTAAACTTCTCGTGCTGTCCAGCTTACCGACTGGGAGCCACCGCAGCAGCCGGTTGCACTAATCCCAGGCAGGCAGGAGCCTCTGTGAGACCTGAGCACAACCGTCCGTATCACTCTATTTACCCCCGGCTGATGCACAGCGGCTGCAGCATTAGTAAGGACAGGACAATGCACCTGTGGAGGGAGGGGAGTTCTCAGGAAGGAATGGGGTCATGTCTAGAGCACACCCTGCCGCCTGGTGCAAACACCCCATGTCCAGAGCTGCAGACATCAGCCTTTGCCTGATTCGGTACAACGCTTTTCCAGTCAAAAAATTCTCCTCAGGCCTCAATGTGTAACATTTTAGGCCATCCAGGGCACTGAGGGCACAGCAGGAAGGACACAAACAGAGCTTAGAATGCAAAGGGGTTTGCAGTCTTAACCCCAGCGTCACAAGTGTTACTCCAGAATAATCACATCAGAGCACGGTATACTCCGCTTGTATATATACACCGTAACAATGGAACCACAGCTAGCACCTCTATCGTAGAGATAGACGTATTATGTATGATACAAATGTCCCCTTTCGGATCAGAGAAAATTCTCTCTGTTGTATTCCTGTAGTGCCCATCATGGTGGTATCTGAGCTCTGAACAATGTAAATTAGGACTCCTTAGCACTGTCCATGGTGGAGTCTGCTCTTCTCCCCACAGCTGCTAGAAAGTCCTGCTTGTGGGCTTTTCTATTTCGTTTCCCTAGCCAATCCTACCTTTCCTGTCTGCTCTGTCTTACATCTCCTGTGGCCCCAGAGCCCTTCCAATTGAATCAGCATCTGGACTGAACCACAGCTAAATGCAGGGCCGGTGCAGGGATATTTTGCACCCTAGGCAAAACTTCCACCTTGCCCCTCCCCCCCCCCCCCCCCCCCCCCCCCGCCGCACATCAGTTCATTGAGGGGCAAATCCCAATGAGCCTTTATAGACCCCAGGGGCCAACCTGCCCAGGGGCTGCTCCCCAGATCAGGTTCCCCCATCCCCACCCCCTGAACTCCCCTGGAGGGTGCACAGCCCCCCCCCACGAACCCTCCCCACCCTGGCGCCCCCCGCCCCAAGTCCACTCACTGGCTTTGCCGGGCTTGGGCTGCTGCAGCAGCTCGGCAGGGAGGAGCCGTCTTCTGGAGGCACCGGAGAGCCACAGCGTCCTGCTTGCGGGGGCGGTGAGCCCCAGCCACGGAGGAGCCGGCACAGCGCAGGGGGGCAGTAGCCCTGCAAAGGCGGCGGCGCTGCTAGCGGGGAGCAGCTGCTCCCCCAACCCCTCCTGCCCACGCTACAGCCTGGCGCCCCCCCGGGGACTCCTGCAGTGGATGCATGCGGGCGCCAGCCCCGGTGCGCCCCCTGGCTCCTCCCTCGCCGCGCTCAGGCTCTGCAGCTCCGGGGAGTGTGAGCTGCCGTGGCCGCTGCCCCACCCGGAGCAGGCTCAGGGCCCTGCACCCTGGCGGCGGCTCACATGCCCGGGAGCCGCAGAGCCTGAGTGTGGCGAGGGGGGAGCTGGGGGGCGCACGGGGGGCTGGTGCCCGCGTGCATCCGCTGCAGCCTGCAGGAGTCCCCGGGGGGTGGAGGGGCGCTGGGCCGCAGCCTGGGCAGGAGGGGCAGGGGACACATCTGCTCCCTGCTAGCAGCGCCATTGCCTTTGCAGGGCTGCTGCCCCCCTGCGCCGCGCCGGCTCCTCCATGGCTGGGGCTCGCTGCCTCCCGCAAGCTGATGCTCTGGCTCTCTGGTGCCTCCAGAAGGCGGCTCCTCCCTGCCGAGCCAGGGCACCGCTTTTTGGCGCCCCCAACCACTTGGCGCCCTAGGCGACCGCTTAGTTCGCCTGGTGGTTGCACCGGCCCTGGCTAAATGTAACAAGCGCAAGGTTGTTCTTAAGCTATATCCTTGCAAGAGGCTGAGTGAAGGGTTCACCCAGCAGAGAGGAGGGTGACAGTGCTTTGCTGTCTGTCATATCCCCATGCATTACATTCAGGGCCACTTGGCAAACTGGTTTCATTTGGGCCATAACAGGAAAAGCTAAATATGTTTTGGGGTTTCTTTACCATCTTACGCTCCTGACTGGTCAGAGTAATGACGGCAGGCTGCATATCACAGGTCAGGCATGGGACAAGCGTTAGCAACACCTGAGACACAAACACAATCAGGAGCGAGGCTCAGAAATGACTGCTCTGACTCAGAGACTAAGGCCCCAAGCCAGTGATGCGGGGACCCCTTGGGGAGGTTGTGCACAGATCCTGAAGTGTAATCGGAGGCAACACCCCCCCCCCCGTTATACATTAAAAATGCTTTTTTAATATATTTAACACCATTCTAAATGCTGGAGGCAAAGCAGGGTTTGGGGTGGAGGCTGACAGCTCGCAACCCCCCCATGTAATAACCTCACCACTCCCGGAGGGGTCCCGACCCCCAGTTTGAGAACCCCTGTCCTAGACCATCCCCTCTGTGGAGCTTTCTCCCGGGCGTGGCGAGAGAAGCTAGCAATGCTCAGGAATAGGGGGGAGGGGTTTTTTGCGGCTCTCAGTGCCTGTCCTAAAGTTTGTGAGTTTGCGCTGGAGTTTGCTTGCAATATGCTTCGGTCCGGTGTAGTCTCCGTCTGAGCATTTCGGTTTCTGCACCGACACTTCCTGTGTGCCTGTTTCTCTGATAGTGTTCCAGCTTCCTCTTAATCAGAAACAAACATGAGCATTGGCCTGCTAAACCCAGGGTTGTGAGTCCAATCCTTGAGGGGGCCATTTAGGGATCTGGGGCAAAAATCTGTCTGGGGATTGGTCCTGGTTTGAGCAGGGGGTTGGACTAGATGACCTCCTGAGGTCCCTTCCAACCCTGATATATTCTATGAAGCTGGTACAACCACATGATGCTGCTACAATGGGAAGCAGGGAATAATGGTCTCCCAAGGGCAGGATGTATCCATGTTGTCAGGCCTTATAGAAATAAGATTTGGCCCCAAAATTTAGCTTAAAAGAAGCTTTGGCAGAACCTAAGACCATTTTTATATTCCCAGAGAAACAGGTGTTTAACAAACCAACCTTCCCCTGCACTGTGTGTAACCCAACCATTGCAGCCTGATGACAGTGCTGAAGAACTCGAAAGCAAACCTCACTAGAGAAGGTTACAGACTAGCAGCCGTGTTAGTCCGTATCCGCAAAAAGAACAGGAGTACTTGTGGCACCTTAGAGACTAACAAATTTATTAGAGCATAAGTGTAACTGACCAGCTTCTATCCAATGCCCAAGCTGAGAAAAGGTGACAAGCCAATTAGATTGTCATTCTTTCAATTCCAGTAATCTAAAGTGGCTCGTGGAACCAAAGTAAAGAGATTTTCTTTTTTCAAAAAGCATACGAGGTGTCTTAACCCGGAAGGGTCTTCTGAAAGGCGCTGTATTGTGAAACAGGGTCAAAATAGATGAGTAGCCACTAAAACGAATACAGGATGTCTGCCCTCATGCTTCAGGGCATAAGCCATCTGCTCATTCTCAGGGGGCTGGGAAGGAACTTCCCCCTATGGGGAGATTATTCCATATTTATCCGATTCAGGGTTGCTACACTTTCTTATAAAGAATCCTACAACCACTGTCAGAGGCAGGGTACCAGGCTAAAGAGACCACTGCTGCTCTAGCAATTCCTACGTGCTGCATTCCTCTGAAAGAATAATTTCAGCAATATAAAATCCGGGTCAAACAATACAGCAGTGGGTTCTGTCCAGCTTAGGGGGAGAGAATGTGCAAGCCAATCAAACGCATTTCACTCTGATACTCACAATCTAGCCTGTATTTCAGACTCCCCATCGTCTGCCATTGTAGGATTCCCCACCAGCTGGAGACTGTAAATAGCCAGTGAAGATTTTAAACCGACAGACAAATTCTTTTCTCTGGTCCACAAAAATGGATGATGGGCCAGAACTTCTGCTAGGGTACATTGATGCAGGCCCGTCAACTTCAAGGCGGAATCCACTTACAACAGCAGAGCAGCTGACTCCAGAATTCTGCGTGCTCTCTTGGAACAGACCTTGGATGCCAGCACATGATCCCTGCCAGGGCCGGCTCTAGGCACCAGCAAAACAAGCTGGTGCTTGGGGCGGCACATTTTTAGGGGTGGCATTCTGGCGCGGGCCATGCCGCCCCTAAAAATGTGCCCCGGCCGCCCTAACTCACCTCCGCTGCTGCCGCTCGCGCACCGCTGCTCGCCCTACCTCCCAGGCTCTCAAACCCGGGAGGGAGGGGGAGATCCCGAGTGGCCGCGGCGCGCGAAACAGCTGATTTGTGCGCCGCGGCCGCTCGGGATCTCCCCCTCCCTCCCGGGTTTGAGAGCCTGGGAGGGAGGGGGAGCAGCGGCGCGCGAATCAGCTGTTTCGCGTGCCGCGGCCGCTCAGGATCTCCCCCTCCCTCCCAGGTTTGAGAGCACCCCGAGTGGCCGCGGCGCACACGCTGCTTCTCCCTCTCCCTCCCTCCCTCCTAGGCTTGAGAGCCTGGGGGGAGGAGGAAGGGCTGGGGATTTGGGGAAGGGGTGGAGTTGAGGTGGGGCCAGGGGTGGGGTAAGAAAAAAACGGGGGGCGGGGGGGCAGCCAAAATTGTTTTTGCTTGGGGCAGCAAAAATCCTAGAGCCGGCCCTGATCCCTGCATTGAGTGGAGAGCAGAATTTTGGAGCCAGGACCTGCTGTTGCAGAGCAGAATTTTGTCCTGGACTCTGAATTTCTTGGCATGTGTCATTTTAAAGGAGACACTCCCCTGGATCTGGCAGTCAAAGAGTCTTATGAGTGGGTTGACCTAACTCCCATTGAAGTCAGTGGAACCCCCTCCCCCATTGACTTTAATGACAGCTGGATCTGGGTAGATTAGATATAAAGATAGATTTTGTTTGAATGAGAGAACTACATTTCCCTGCTGAATCTATTCAGAATAACATTTTGTTCATTGTCGTTATAACTGAGCCTTTGGGAAATAACCCTTACAAACCTTTTCAAAATTGTGTCATGTGCTTAAAAAATACTACATACCTGCCTTAATAGACTATTCCCCTGTGGGTTCCTAGACACGTGTAGATTGCAGCATGGTTTATGCTGAGGGAGACATCCCAGGAAGGCAGGGTCATGGGATGTTAGCAGGCCTGGAACAGGGGAAGAAAAAGCCATTTAGCCACTCTGTCTGAATGCCTTTTGCATGTTGCTATTTGGGACACCCACCTCCTACCAACCATGTTCTTCTAGACCCTCTGAGTTGATTTTATGCCATTCTTATGCATGTGGAGTTACTGTTTTCAGAACTCCTGGAAAAACAATAGCCCCTGCGGAACTTTATGGGCTAACCCGCCAAGAGGCATTTGTATGCCTAGCCCTAATGGAACAGGCAAGGTACAGAGCAGGGGCCAAAGAAAACACCTCCTGAAATCCACTTGGAAAAAGAAATAATTTGTATATTAAAAACAGAGAACAGCAGCTGGGCTGAAATAAACAGCCATTCTTCTTGGAGCAGAGCTGGCGTCTGCACCCACAGCTGGGTTAGGGGCAGCAGAGAAGGGGTGATTAATAAGAGTCCCTGCTGTGAGGGATAGCTCAGTGGTTTGAGCATTGGCCTGCTAAACCCAGGGTTGTGAGTTCAATCCTTGAGGGGGCCACTTAGGGATCTAGGGTAAAATTAGTACTTGGCCCTGCTAGTGAAGGCAGGGGGCTGGACTTGATGACCTTTCAACATCCCTTCCAGTTCTAGAAGATGGGATATCTCCATTAATGTATAATTTAACTCAGGTCAGCCAGGTAAGGCTCCACATCACCTGAAGTTTCAGGTTTTGCCTTCATCAAATAAAACGTATCACAGCAAATGGCCAGCACCATCAATTAAGGGCCTGCCCTAAAGCCCATTGAAGTTAATGGAACACCTCCCATTGGCTTGGGAGATAGGGCCCTACCTGAGACATGCAGGGTTGACAATGATTTTGAAGCCAGAGGCTGGGGGAGAGCAGAGCTACTCCCCACCAGAGATGACCATTCTCTCCCAAAGGCAGTGTTTTACCCAACCATAGCGCAAGAAGACACTCCCTGCTGCTTTCATTCCTCTCCTCTATCTGTAATCCATGGGACAGAAATCTCATTTTGCTAGGACTGTCCATGCAGCTGTACCTGTTATGTGCAGGGGTCCCAGGCAGAAAGGGTGGCGTTGAAACAGGCCACGTGATGCTGTTTTGGCCAATCAAAATCAAGAGGAGCATGACATCTAGTGATCAAAGAAAGGGAATAGAGTGGAAAGCAGCATGGTGGTCCCGCAGAGTCACCGCTCAGCCCCCGAGAGCTCTGTCTGGCTGTTCCATGAACCTTTTAGAGACAACACAAAAGATCGAGATATGGAAACAGCCAAGTAGACAATCAAACTGTGGGTCCAAAAGTTAGAGTGAGGGTCAAGCCAACACCCTGGGCACCAACCTTGGGGGACTTGAGTTCTGAAGCTGAAATTTGTGGCTTGGCCCAATTTCCACTAGCCCTCCCCTGAGAGAGTTGCCCAGAAGGTACAGGTGTGCCCCGAGATCCCATGTGAGTGTGGGGAGGGCCCTCTGCCAGGAGACACTCAGGACTGCTAGAAAGTCTGAGTGACACCTGCTAAAGGATGGAGCAGCTGGGGGAAGACAGAGCTGTGAGAGCTCAGAACAGCGTTGCTGGAATCCTCTTTTGGAAATAAACTCACTGGTGGAATCTGAGCTTGGAGGTTCTGAACCTGGTGTCATGGGGTTGTGATCACTCTGCCCTTTCCTATAGCTCAATGGAGAGGCGCTGGCTAGAGGGAAGAGGCGTCCTGGACAAGTTCCAGAATGAAAAAGATTGAGAATGGCTTATTGAAATGATTCCACGCCTCTATCCGGTCTGTCACTAGCATCGCTAGCGACACATTGGGACTATTTTCCTGATGTTAGTGCTGCCGGCTCAGGGTGGCTCCAGTGTCCGGCGCGGTGGGTTACAAAGTTGAAAAGGTGAAAGTGTACTTTGAGTGCAGCACAAACGAAAAGTCCAGGCCTAAAATCACATCCTTACAAAACTGCCCCCCCACCCCTGCCCTCAGGCTTGTTTTTTATGCACCCCCCTCCCCAGGCGTTGTGTAGGGTTACCATACGTCCGGATTTTCCCGGACATGTCTGGCTTTTGGGGGCTCAAATCCCCGTCTGGGGGGAAATCCCCAAACCGGGCATGTCCGGGAAAATCGGGAGGTCAGCCGGGCCCGCGGGGAGCCGGGCCCGCGGGGAGCCGGGTCAGCCGGGCCCGCGGGGAGCCGGGTCAGCCGGGCCCGCGGGGAGCCGGGCCGGTGGGGAGCCGGTCAGCTGGGCCGGCGGGGAGCCGGGAGCCGAGGGGTGCGCCGGGCCGCCGGGGGCCGGCAGTGCTGGGCGGGCCGGGGGTGGTCGGCCGGGGCCGGCACCCCAGGGCCCGAGCTGACCCAGGCTGGAAACGCCGGGGGGCCAGCCTGGGCTGCGCCTTCTCCCCCCACACCCCTCTTACCTGCTTCAGGCTTCCCGCGAATCAAATATTCGCGGGAAGCAGGGGAGGGGGCGGAGACTTTGGGGAGGGGGCGGGGTTGGGCGGGGGTGTGGGTGGGGCTGGGGGCGGGGCCGGGGGCCGTGGAGTGTCCTCCATTTGGAGACACAAAATATGGTAACCCTAGCGTTGTGCCCCGCTCTTTGTGACATGTGGTATGTTCTGTGCTTGGAGTTAAGCTAATTCCAGGGGCTCTATCCTTTGTCCTTCTCAGGAGTCCTTCAGCTGTTGATCTCAAAGCACCTTCCAGACATTCATGACTTAAGCGCCCAACCCCACCTGGGAAGTGGGTCCGTATCAGTATCCCCATTTTGTGGCACAGAGAAACTAAGTGGTTTGTGGCCAAGATTAACACGGGAAGGCAATGGCAGAGCTGGAAGATAGAACCCAGGAGTCCTGATTTCCAGGCCTGTAACCACGGGGCAGCGCTCCCTCCATTGGGTGTTGTCAAAAACACAATAGATACAAAAAAAATGCAGCTTCTTTGTATAGCAGGGGGAGCTTGCTCAGGATCACAGGACTTACACTGTCCCCAGAAATCATGACTAACATGAAAATTGCTTGTCTAGTTTGCAGAGCTAGGGCCTGTGTCAGGTCTGCCCATATGCTCTGTGCAAGTATAGACAGCATGGAGCTCTAGCAGGGCCATGGACTCTCTATGCTCCTCTCCGGCGAGGATACTCAAGTCATTACATGCCTTTTAATAGCTGTGTCTCCTCCTCAGCCAGGCGAGGAGAGCGCTGGTCATTCGAAGCTGCGAAATACCAAAGGCCTCAAAACAGCCCTTTACGAGATGCTGCGCGTACGGGCCAGGCAGCCGTTTGATCCAAAGCAGTCGTGGCATGTGCCAGTGCCCGGTGTGCCAAGACGACAGAGTCTTGTTTATAATAACAGCGTGGAAGCGTGTGTGAGAGCAGCCTATAAAAGGCAATGTGGGCTAGGGGAGGAATGTAAACACAGCTATTTTTCATGTTCAAGGTTAGACTCATCTGCACCAGGGCGCAGAGACCTTGCCACGCCTCCTGGGACAGACTCTGATGAGCCCCTGACACAGGAAGGCTTGGAGCAGCTCCGCGGCCGGGCCACGTAAATCAAGTGGAAAAAGCTCTCCTGTCGAGGAATTTCCACCCTCTTTACCGAGCGCTGGGCACAAGCAGCCTCTGTTCTGTTCCGACACCGATTCCCTGAGTGGCCTTGGGCAGGTCACAGCCACCTCTCTGTGCATTGGTTTCCCCGTCTGCACAATGAGGATAATCCTGCCCTACCTTCCAGGGCATGGGGAGGGTTTGCAAATTGTGTGCTTTGAGATCCTCGGCTGAACGCTGCCCTAGGAATGCCACGGTAGCATGGTGACAGTGGCTGCCCGTGAATCAGCCCTCTCAGCCATAAATTCAGAGAGCGCGGGTCCCACAGGTGTGCCTTGGCAAAGCCGGCCAGGACAGAGTCCTTAGCACCTTCACCCAGAGATCTCCCAGCAAGCGCTTTGCAGATCTGGCTCCACCACAAAGGCAGGGAGCAGCAAAGGGACGGGAAGAGTCTGTTGTTGGAGCAATGGGATGGCAGGGAAAGGGGTTTCCAGGCTGTGTTGCTGGGTTCTGCATTTCAGCTCAAATTCCCTCCACCTGCAAAGCTCACTGGCCCGCTTGCTGGGACAATAAACACCTGCCTGAGTTACAGAGAATCCATCTTTCTAGTGCCGTTAATCTGCCAGCGCATCCCGTCTAGCTCGTCTCGGGGCCCATAAGCAACTGCTCAGCGAACCACAGAGGCTCCCCCGTGGGCCATAACATTTGGGGCCTTGCAGGGAGAGCTTGGATGAGCCGTGTGCAACTTCCTGAAGGACAGCAGAGGAGGCAGTTGCTTTGTTAATTACCTGGGGGATTGTCACCAAAACAGGGGGGTGTCCTACTCTGTTCAAAGACCTGTTCTAGATCTGTGAACTCACTGCTGCTGAATGCTGCTGTCCTGACAGGCCACCGGGACCCTCCTCTAGTGGGGAGACAAGACTGGGACCTCCATGAGCTGCAGCTGTTTGTGCTGTGGGACTGGGCTGGGCTGCACCAACTCATCTCAGACCTGGCGACGAAGAGCCTCCTTGTGCTAACCGGGTCCTGCTCCTTCAACGGCTCTGCTACTGGGCAGCAAATCCCAGACCTCACAGGAGCAAGAGAAGCAGCCTAAAGGGAATTGTCACGGTTAGGGGCTGCTCGCACCTCTGTTCCCTTTCTGGTCTCTGCGCATGTGCGTGCAGGCACACAGACACGCACCCGTGTTAGGCCTCGTGCCCTCTTCTGTCCTGGGGTGGAATTTCACCATTCTTCGCAGACCAGGATCTGGGTACATCCCCCAATGGAGCCAGACACTTACTACCAGGCAGCTCTGACTCGAGCCCTGAGCCTTCCGTTTGGCGGGTGGAGCGGTGACCAGAGCTATACAGATGGGTGCACCAAACAGCCGTACAGCATCCAGCAGCCTTCTCACAACAACCGCTTATTAGCAAATGGAACAAAGCAGCAGTAAAAAAGGGTTTTAAAACAACAACCATGTGACATCTGTCTTGACTCCTGTATCTTATCCATCACCACAAGCTAGGTTAGATGGGGGTCCCTCCAGAGTAACAACCCAGCTTGCATTCCTTTAGCAAGCCCATGGTTCCTGGCACCCAGCCTGGTCTCACTTTGCCTTCTAGAGATCCCAAGCCCCAGTCTGTCTGCTTCCCCCTCCCCCCCGCCCCTTCTCAAAATCCCACCCTCCCTGTGTGAGCCTCAGCCCAATTGCCGTATTGGTCAATAGTCTTGTTGCAGGGCCTGGGGGAAAGTTTTTGTTTAGCCTCCCACCGGTTTTTCCCAGTCCCCTGCCTTAGACTTGATCTGCACCTAAAACTTACGTTGACCGAGCTACGTTGCTCAGGGCTGTGAAAAACGTCATGCCCCAGACGATGTAGGTTGGCCTGGCCAACCCAACTTCCATTGTAGATGCAGCGAGGTCGACGGAAGAATTTTTGCATCCACCTCATCACCGCCTCTATAGGGGGTGGGTTTACTACGGCAACGCCTTCTGCCACTGCAGTAAGCACTTGTAGTGGAGACATACCCTCAGATAATGCCCCTGGGATGGCCACTCCATTGTATGGCAGTTAGACCCATTTGGCCTTAGTGGCTTGCAGTCACAAGCCTTGTGTCCGTGGGCAGTGTGCTGAAACCGCTTCCCCATGACACTCCAATCTTCCAGCGCCAGAATCCTAGCCACAGCAACAATATTCATTACTGATCACCCCGTTCCCAGCACAGGAACATAAACTGACCTGGGCTCTGCTACCAGATCACCTGGCAAGGCAGGGCTGCTGCTAAGTGTTGGCTTCTGCTCTGCAACTACCAGAGACCCTATGGAATGACCCTGTCTCCCAGAGTGTCAAGTATCAGGGGGTAGCCGTGTTAGTCTGTATCTACAAAAGCAACAAGGAGTCTGGTGGCACCTTAAAGACTAACAGATTTATTTGGGCATAAGCTTTCGTGGGTAAAAACCTCACTTCTTCAGAAAGCCACGAAAGCTTATGCCCAAATAAATCTGTTAGTCTTTAAGGTGCCACCAGACTCCTTGTTGTTCCTGTCTCCCAGAGGATCTTCACAGGTTGCTGTTGGGCCAGATTCTGCTCTCTGTTCAATTGAGCCACTGCCATCAGACTGACAATGGTGCAGTGGCCCATTACGTGGTTAGCAGTGCAACACCCTGCAGTTTTCCATCAGATCAGAACTTCGGCCCCCAAAGTACCAGCCCCATGATCTGGAATCTGTTCCCAAGCCAGCCCCTCAGGGCATTTGGAGTCTGGTTTTCTTTTGAACCAGGAGGATTCCAGTTGGGAAGCTCACGGCTCAGCCATGCAGTGTAACCGGAGCTCCAGCTTGTTTCCCCTCTGGGCTGAGGGAAGTTCCTTAAGGACCTATGTTATCCAGAGGCAAGTGGGGCTGGGCAGCAGGAACAGATGCAGAGGGCACCTGTAACAGGCTGGCATCCTACCCTGTTAGCAGATGTTGATCCTACTGGGAAAGAACTAAGTTGGTTTTGCTGCCTCATTGAGATGATGTGTTAACCTCCCATTGACTTTCAAAGAGATGCGAGTGGCTTTCTGGGAAGAGAGGATCTAGGGGGTGGGCTGAGCAGTGCTGAGGGAGGAGCCCTAGGATGAGCCCAGCCTCAGGAGAAGATTTGAGCTGATCTTAATGTTATATTATTGTTGTTTTCTGTGTTAATAAAGCCAAACCCTAGAAACATAATGGCACAGGATGAAGCATCTGGCAAAAGGCTGGAAAGAGGTTTGATTTCAAGCAATTCAATACAGTTTATGTCTATGATTTTCATACTTAATTAAAAAAAAACAACTAACCCAGAATTCACCCCACAGGTAAACCCAAATGACATAGGAAAGGTGCTCAGGTCCCACAGACGCAAGATTCCCTTCTCCCAAAGTACCTGGCTATTTGTGCTGATGTTTGTTTGTGATTTTAAGGGTTTCTTTGTACTGACAGTCAGGAAATGCTCTGGATGCTGGCAACTACACGTGATTCCAGTCTCCTCCTCCTCCTCCAGCATCCTCCATAGGTAGCATCTCCCATTGCCCAGCTCCATATTAACCCACACCCATATTTGTATAATCCCTTATTTCACCAGCATACCAAACATGGCAGGACTTATATTAAATCTGGATTTGAAAACCCAAGTTCCTAGGGACTCGTGTTTCCAAACCATGGGAGCCAGGACTCCTGGGTTCTTTTCCTGGCTCTGTCACTGACTCTCTCTGTGACCTTGGTCGAGTTATTGCCCTTCTCTGTGCCTCAGTTTTTCCATCTGTAATATGGGGATCATGCCCACCTCACGGGGCTGTGAGGCTGCAATTGCTGGTGCTCATGAAGCTCTTTGAGATCTCTAGATGGATGGGCTGGTAAGGTCTAGTTGTCACGTCGTTTTGTTATGATCACGTAACTGACTGGCTTGTGAGGGGCCGGCGGGGTGAGGGCCAGATTGCGTGAGGTGCTGAGCGGTTCCTGAGCAGTGATGAACGCCTTTGTTCCCGGTGGTTTCAGTCAAAGCTGAAGGCTTTTTTTTTATCTGGCCTTCTCTAATATAAACAGAGAGCAACAGGTATATCAACCGCCATCACCCACAAAAACCCCACCCCGACAAGACACCCCAATCCACATGCTTCTCCCTCTGGGGAGAGGATGGGAGAACAAACACCGCATCACAGCTGTGTGGTCACGTTGTGTAACGCACAACAGACAGAGCTCAGCTAGTATAAAATCCTCCATAGTCTAGACCAGGGCAGGCACTCAGCCCATTCTGGAAGGTGCTCAGCCAGGCCTGAGGGGGAACTCACCCCTGGGCACCCCTCAGTCCCCCTTAAGCCTGCAGTGGTGCATAACCCTGGGCGCCGGGCGCAGCTCAGGAGGGTCCTGGCTGGTATTTGGCCGGGGGCTGCAGCCAGAACACCCAAGCTGTTTGCTGTCCCAGGAAGCGGGGGAGCAGCCTTGGCTCCAGGCCTGAAGCTGATAGCGGGAGGCTGGAGCTCTGCCCACCAGTACCTGGCTCTGCTCTCGCTTTCTTCCCAAGGAGCCGAGAGGAGGCGGGGAGGGCTGGCAGGTCACAGCCCTGCAGGGTACAGCCAGGTGTGGGCTCCCAGCTTCCTAACCCCTTCCCCTGCCCTCAGCTGCGCAATGGGCTCTGGGGAAGCAGGCCCCCCTGCCAGGGGAGCCGTGCTGCCTTGAAGCCCTGGCTGTTGGTGTAAGGATCCCAGCTCCCTCGTGTCTCCCCCTCTCCCAAGTGGGGGCCAGTTCTTGGGCTTGGCTAGTCCCGGCTCCAGCTCCACAGCTCCAGTCAGGACTCAGGCTCCTTAGACAGACCAGAGACATTGAATGCAGGATTGGGACTTCCTAGTACAGCTCCTGCATGGAAACCTGGGGCCTCACTGCCTCCTCCTGCCCTCCTGGGAGCCCTGTCCTACCCCTATCCAGTCCCCCCATCACCCTCTCCCCCACAGGTCTCCACACACTCCTCCCCTCCCATTTCTCCCTCACCTGCCTGTGCCCCCACCTTCGAGGTGTCCCCCAATCCACCTCGTCCCAGCCATGTCTCCCTCCCCTTCCCCCGTGCCCCCACCCTGCTCCCGCTCTATGCCGACGCATGTCCCTGTGTCCTTGCTCCTCTGGGATCCCCTCACTTCCTGCCCCAGCCCTTCCCCTTCCCCCGGCATGGCTCTCACCCCGTCCACTGAGGGTGCCATGGAAATGTTCCCCCCTGCCTGTCGTGGGAACCTCGGCACAGGGTGCACTGCACGGCATCAGCCTGAGGGCAGGGAGTGGCTCCCCTGTGCCACGCCGGCCTGCCAGGGCCGCTACCCTGCGAGAGGCTGCAGCACAGTATTGTGACAGCCAGGCCGGAGTGGGCGAAGTGCCGTAGACAGTGGGATTTGCATACATCAAAGCCGCAGACAAGGGGCCTGCCATCTATTTGTCAGCCTGAGTTAAAGATGAGCCAGCCCAACGCCATTGTTCTGCCTTAATCTAGCCCTGAAAGGGCCACTTTCAATATCTGCAATGCTTTCCCCTGCATCTGTGACTCGGCGCGGGGTCTCCAGCTGTGTAGCCAATGGGGCTGTCACAGCCGTTAGTAGCCAGGCTACTTCTGCCCCCACCCCCCCTAGAAAGACAGGCTGGTGGTGGGGGGGGGGGTTTCACACTCAGCAATCTGTCAGGGCCCAGCCGCACACTCAGTGCACCGAGCTGCTGCCTTCCTCACTTGTGGGTGGCTCTCAATGGCAGGTGCCCTCACCCAGGCTCTGGGACACCTTCACCAGGCCCAGCCAGGGAGACGAATGCCATCAGCCTACAAGAGCAGCTGACTCAGAGGCCCCGTCCCCTCTGCAGCCTGGCTGTGCCAGGGCACTGGGTGATGGCCTGAGAGTGCCACCTCCGTGACACAGCTTCCTTGGCCCTGTCCCTATCCCCTGATACCCTTTGGTGTAGATGGCACCAGCCAGGCGAAAGGCCTGTGAGACAGCCATGGAAAGGCAAGAGCAGGGTCTCAGTGGCTGTCCTCCACCGACATCAAACAGATGGTCTACACCAGCTCAGAATCCAGCCGTAAGGCTTCTGCATGGTTCAGTGATAATGATTCGCAGCTCCCCAGGCAAAATGAAACCAGGTTGCAATGGATGGGGCCACACTGGGTTATAATGCAGAGGAGCACAGGCATGTATCAAGAGGCACCAGCATGGGCGATATGCAGTGCCCACTCCAAAGAGGCTGAGTGCCAACCAGGGAATGGGGGGACTTTGTCTGTCTTGTGCGGCTCCTGAGATTGGAGAGGATGGGTCAGAGTAATAATGATGCCCCTTCCTGTGGTTGCACTCCATCCCTCTGTCTCTCTCTCGGTCTGCAGCCCCTCTCTGGCTCCAGGAGCTGCTGCTGCCTCTTCACGACTCGGTCCTCCTGCCAGCTCACTCAGCAACGTCTCTCCCGAGGTGTCTTCCAAAGTCTCTTGCCTCAGAAAGCGTCAGGCAGTCCTCACGCGCGCTGCCCTGTGTCACTGCAGCAGTGACTCCGGGGGTCTTCATATCCACTGGCCTTAACACCACCTCTCTGCAGTGCTTGGTAGGAGACCCAGACCCACTCTTTACTCTGGGTTCTCCTCCAGGGCCCTGCAGGGAATAGTCAAGGTCTGACCCCACTTACTGCTCCCCCCGGACTCCTTCCTACCATGCTGCTTCTCTCCTTCCACTGAACTGGCTGATTGGGCCTACTTGGCCTAATTCAGCTCTTGCAGGGCTGGGGTGGGGAGTACACTCCATCAACGTTGCCCATCACAATGGTATCTAGGTACATAATAGGTGCTCAGACTGAGAGGTATCGGGAGCCAGCACCCCATGATCCCCACTCTGAACCATGATGTCATGGGGGTAGAGATTGGGGGGCAGCCTAGGTGTCAGAAAAAACAGAGCAAGGGCTCAGGGGGGAGCCTGGACAAAGCAGCAGCCCTGATGCTTACTGAATGGGATCTGGGTCAAGGCTGGGGTGAATTCTTGGTTGATAGTGAATTCTGGGAAGCCAGGGCCTCTTCCTACGTTCCCAGCCTCTAGCCCATCAGGTTCAGGGTCAATCGGGTGGGGGAGGAGGAGAGGAGCAAGAGGGCCATTTGGCCTGGGCCTCAAGCTCAAAGGGGGGCCTCAAATTTAGATGCTTGTTAATTTTTTGGCATTTGATAAGTTTCGCAACTTGTTTTTTTGCGCATCCCTATCGGACCAAAATGTGACACACTCTCTCAGCTTAGAACTGCAAACTTAAGCAAATAAGAGATGTGATTTGGTAAAAAACACCATTTTTTGGTTAACTGCTATAGATTTTGTCATATTAAAGAGTTAAAAATGGTCATAAATATTAATAAAAATATATTGGTTCTGATGGCACAAGAATAGACTACGTGTTGTCATTTTTTAATTTTTATTATGGCTGCTCTGTGAGGCCCAGGGACCCATCAAAGGAGCCACAACCCTACAAACCAATGTTCCTTTCCTCTGGTCTCTGACCAGGGTCAAAATTGGCTGGTTCAGAGGAAGACATGACTCCCTCCCCCATAATGCACTGGGAGTTTGGGGTGGGGAGGGATCTTCCTGACCTCAGCTGGTGATTGGCTTATGGCCTGGAGCAGGCGCATTGATCTTTTCGTTGTTAATGGGTGGGAGTTACACATGCAACCTACGGTTCATCAGCAATCCATTGCACAGGTGCCAGTGCTGGGCCGGGATCTATATGTAGCTGGATGTCACCCATGCAGGGGGAGGTTGGAAATCAAGAGACAAACCAAACACAAAACTCCAAATCCTACTATCTAGACTGGTTTCAGTGGTAGCCGTGTTAATCTGTTACAGCAAAAAAAACGAGGAGTCCTTGTGGCACCTTAGAGACTAAAATTTATTTGGGCATAAGCTTTCGTGGGCTAGAACCCACTTCATCAGATGTATGAAGTAAAAAATACAGAAGCAGGTATAAATACATGAAAGTATGGGGGTCTTAGGTCAGTCTAACGAGATAAATCAATTAACAGCAGGATACCAAGGGAGGAAAAATAACTTTTGAAGTGGTAAGAGAGAGGCCCATTACAGACAGTTGACAAGAACTGTTTGCAGTGTTGTTGCGGCCGTGTTGGTTCCAGGATATTCAAGAGACATCAGATATTAGAGGTAATATCTTAATAGAAGATATTACCTCACCCACCTTGTCGCTCTAGAACATCATATAGTTATTTTTAAAAAGTGTCTTGATCTTTTTGACCAACCTGATGATTTTGGGGGGGTCCCCATGATTGTTGAGGTCTTGAGGTGGGCCGTCCTGGGAGTAGCTGGTGGTCCTGAGCTGAACGTTCGCAAGCCACTGTCCTGGTGGAGAGAGGAATTGCTGCAGAAGAGACAAATGGGCAGGGGAGCAAATTCTGTCTGGGGAGTCAGAGACAGAAGATCTAGAGCGGGGCAACGTTTTTAGACTGAAACTTTTTTTCTTGGAGTGAAAAATGCAGATTCGGGTCAACCAAAACTTTGAGCAAACATGTGTCGCATTTGCCAAGTTGTTTCTGTTGGGGGGGGGGAAATGGAAAGGTTTGGATTTGTTTCAATTCACAATAATTTTGGTTTCAAAATGTCATTCAATTTTATTTTAAAAATTAAAAAACAGAATGAATCCTGAGACCAAAATGAAATGTTTTGACCCCAAGTGAATGTTTTAATAGTTTTTTTTTCCAGAAGTGCCAGTGAGTTGTAAAATCAGTTATTTGCTCAGCTCTAGCAGGGCTTGGTTTAGACGAGGCTTTAGATATTAGCGTATCTCAGCTAACACATCTGAACAGCCTAGTGCGGACAAGGCCGCTGCCTTGAACACATGCCCAGCTGGTCACGCTGAAGCCAAGTCTCCACCTGAAGCCAACGTCACCCCTTCAAACCCTAGTCTAGACAAGGCTGGGGCGGGGCTGGAGCAGGGTGCCATGGTGTTGCAAACACTCCCCCATGATGCTTTGCTGCATGGGCCTTTGTGCAGGAGCCCACTTGCCAAGCGAGTGCTGTGCTGAGATGCTGGCTGTTTGTCTGTGGAGTAAACATTTCTCCTTCCCCAGAGCCCAGAGACGCTTTGGTTGTTTTTCCATCATAAACAAGAAGGCAGAGGCTTCACCGCGGTGTTTATTTGACTTGTCTCCTGTGCTGCGCTGAGCGTTGTGTCTCCAGGGCCGTGAGGAAGGGGAGGGAGCATCCAGGGGGGGCGCACTTCCTGCTACAGCCTTCCACCTGGAAAGCTTCTCCTGCCGTCATCTCGCAGACTACAGATAAACGCGGTGCCTGAAACATCCCGGCTTGGGGAGGAGCTGTGTGCTGAACCCACCGAGATGGGAACCGCAAAGAGAACAGGGTGTGTTAGTGCATGAAACCCTGAAACAGAGCAACCACGGTAATAGCACTGATGGCACGGACCACTAGCATCAGCTGAGGCTCTCAACTGGCTTTGGAAATGAAGCAGTTTATTCTCACAGCAAGGGAGTTTCACCCCCTTTTACAGAGAGAAAAACTGAGGCATGGAGAGAGACGCCTAAGTTACTCAGCAAATCCATGTAGGGTCTAGATCCCCAATCCAAGACCCCACTGTGCTAGGCGCCGTACGTCTATTTGGTAAGAGACAGTCCCTGTCCCTCAGAGCTCACAATCCAAACAGACAAGACAGAGCAGGAGTGAGAGTAAAGAATTATCCCTATGTTCCAGATGGGGAACTGAGGCACAGAGATGAAAGGACAAATGGCCACGGTCAGGCAAAGCCAGGAAGTGAACTGAGATTTCCTGAATCCAGGAGTCCTGAAGCCTCATCCTTTCTCCAACTCTCTCTATCAGTCAGTTAATGTGAAAGGGAACTTGCCTAAGGATAACATTTTCAAACACGCTAAAGTGACTTAGGAGCATAACTTTGCATTTTCAAAAGTGATTTAGGCACATAGGCGCTCTATGGTATTTAGGTGCCTAGCTCCAATAGGAGCCAATGTTCTATTGAGACTTTGACTCTTGGGTCACTTTTGAAAATGGAACTTAGGTGCCTAAACCACTGAGGCACTTTTGAAAATGTCACCCTAAGTCCCATTTGTAAAGGATCAGCACAAAATCCTGTGAAATGCCTTTGACCTAACCCTGTGTCACTTACAGTGCACAGTGGCTACCATTAAAACCCAGGCTTTGCCCACGGGGGGGGGGTCTGAGGTATGCTGTTCCAAGGATAGGAGATAACTACTCGCTGCATGGGTTGTCTGCTGGCAAACACTCACTCTTTCACGGTAACCTTTACGTCCCAGCACAGCACCATGTAGGTGTGGTTGTTATTTGTAAAGCGCTGACAGTGTGATCAACCCTGCACAAAGCATAGAGGCATGATCCCAGTCCTGCAGTGCTTACGGTGAAGGGCCCAATCCTGCAGTCACAATGAGGGGCACTGCTTAAAACTCCTGCCTGTGCAGAGGGCCAATACAAGTCTATGCAGCCCAGAGGTCTCGCGTGGTCTAAAGCAGTACCTAAGCCTTGCCGATAGCTCATTGAATAGCACATGTTGGCAAGGAAGGGCCCCCGCAGAGAACCAGTGAAATCCAGAAGCCTCAGGTGGGCTGATCCTGGAATGGCCAAGCATATTTTATAAAATACATACGTTATTAGCAGAGTAGGTCTGTGCTTCACACAGTCTGTCTATGCAAGAGGGCAGTGTGGTGATGATGGGCGATCACTCGTTACCGAGTATGATCATCTTCCATGGGAGTTATGGGTTCTCAGGTGGCTAATAAGGCCAATCCTTGAACCACAAGTTCTATTGCAATGAGGGCAGATGTTTTCAGGCTCAGCAAGAGGCTGTTGACCATGACTGGGAGCCAGCCTCGCCTTCCTCCCATGCCTCTTGTCCTCTTCGGCTTGTCGGCGAGCAAGTACAAGCTGCAGGGGACCATCACATAGGACTTCACTCCATTTTAAGCAATCCTGGGCAAGTGTCTTGCAAGTGTCAATGTCAATATTACAGTTTTTTAGGTTGTCCTTCAGCAAGTCCTTATAACGCTTCTGTTGTCCACCCACATTACGGTACCCTTCTTTCAGCTGAGAGAACAGGACCTCAGTGTAATTCCCAGTGGAAATGCAAAGCGGTCCCTTTCTGCTCACTCAGCATTCAGGAGTAGCACGCTGGTTAGCGTTCGTTATGAGCAACCGGGAGTTATGCTCACTTAGAGCGAATTCCCCTGTTGTGCACAGGAGTCAATGCCAGGCCTGCGTGTCACATATGTCTAGGGTGACCAGATGTCCCGTTTTTAAAGGGACAGTCACATTTTTGGGGACTTTTTCTTATATAGGCACCTACCGCCTGTCCCATTTTTTCACAGTGGCTATCTGGTCACCCTACGTATGTCCCACTTGAGCCTTTATGCAGGTCTTTGCTTGGGGGGAATTTTGCCCGTAAACTCCTGGGAAGTTGTGAATGGCAGAAAACTATTGGCTTCCCCAGAGGAGAATCCAGGTGAAAGAACAGTAACTCTGTCCCTACCGTAGATGGCTCCATGGCCTCTGATCCCCGGGGTCCTTCCACTGGCATGCCCTGATGGCAACCTCATTTTAGGAGGTTCCACTCAGATAGGCACCCAACAGCCCAGATGTTTCTCCAGAGCTCTTGGTTTGGCTAATCTGGTCCAGAAACCTCAGAAGAATGAGCTCATTCCTGAGATTTCCAGCCCTTCCTGCTTGTGGTCATAGGAAAAAATCACTTAGTGGTTCGGGTGTTAGCTTGGGACATGGGAGATCTTCCAGATTCCTTGGGCTACTCACTTAGCCACTATGTGCCTCCTCTTCCCCTGTGTTCAATGGAGACAAAGCGCTGCCCTTCCCCAGAGGGGTGCCATGTGGAAAAAAGCAGGAAAGATGGTGACGGGGGGCTAGAGAAGCATGCATTAATAGGCAGCAGGTTTAAAACAAATACAAGGAAGTTCTTCTTCACGCAGCGCACAGTCAACTTGTGGAACTTCTTACCTGAGGAGACTGTGAAGGCTAGGACTATAACAGCATTTAAAAGAGAACTGGATAAATTCATGGAGGTTAAGTCCATTAATGGCTATTAGCCAGGATGGGTAAGGAATGGTGTCCCTAGCCTCTGTTTGTCAGAGGATGGAGATGGATGGCAGGAGAGAGATCACTTGATCATTGCCTGTTGGTCCACTCCCTCTGGGGCACCTGGCATTGGCCACTGTCGGTAGACAGGATACTGGGCTAGATGGACCTTTGGTCTGACCCGGTACGGCCGTTCTTATGTTAGATAGAAATGCCACAAGAAGAAGATCTAGGCACTTTTGGTGCTGAAGGAAGTCTCTGGCAGCCACTCACTGCAAAAATGGAAAATAACAAGGCAGGGAAATATTCATGTTTGACACCCCGGTTTCATAGATTGGTAGATTCCCAGGCCAGAAGAGACTACCAGGATCATCTAGACTGATCCTGGGTATACACATGCCATAGACCTTCCCCAAAATAATTCCTAGAGCAGAGTTTTTCAAAAAACTTCCAAGCTTGATTTTAAAATAGTCAGTGATGGAGAAACTCTAACTTTAACCCTAATATGTAGTCCTGCCATGAGTACAGGGGACTGGACTAGATGACCTCTCAAAGTCCCTTCCAGCCCTATGATTCTATAAGCAGTTCCAATGGTTAATTACTCTCACTGTCAAAATTTTACATCTTATTTCCTATCTGAATTTGTCTAGCTTCAACTTCAAGCCATGGGATTGTGGTAGACCTTTCCCTGCTAGACAGAAGAGCCCATTATTAAATATTTGTACTCCATGCAGGTACTTATAGACTATGATCAAGTCATCCCTTGACCTTCTCTTTGTCATAGAATCATAAACTATCAGGGTTGGAAGGGATCTCAGGAGGTCATCTAGTCCAACCTGCTGCTCAAAGCAGGATCAATCCCCAGACAGATTTTTACCCCAGTTCCCTAAATGCTCTCCTCAAGGATTGAACTCACAACCCTGCGTTTAGGAAGCGAATCCTCAAACCACTGAGCTAGACCTCCCCCCCAAGCCAAACAGATTGAGCTCCTTGAAGGAGGAGGTTTTCTAACCTTTAATCATTCCCATGGCACTTCTCTGAACCCTCCCCAACTGACCAACAGCCTGAGCTTGTATTTGAGTTTGAGTTCAGGTTTCAGAGATGAATGTGGAAGACGTGTTTGATCTGACCGCAGCCATGTGGCCCCAGCCAGTGCCTTAGGGTTGGGTGATGTATTGGGATTGTGAAGAACTTGAGGTGTGTATTTCACTCACTGGGGGTAGGTGGGATTTAGGGGCAGGTGACAGCAATGGATGGGATGTGAGGGGATTAAGGTATGGCTCAGATGGATCCCTTAACTGGACATTCCTTGGCTGTGATAGGTGTGTGAGGTGGGGAGTGTGATCCCTTTTAAGCAGCCTTACGTTATAAAGCTCTTTGTTTGTCGGGATAATAATATGACTAGCACCAAGCATGGACCTGGTCCGAAGCTCTGAGAAATCAGTGCATAGACTCACGTGGATCCAGTGGGCTTTGGGTCAGGTCCATGCAGTCCTGCATGTCCCTATATCCAAGGCCTTGCATGTTTAGCCCCCATAAGCTGTGGGGCATGTAGTTCGTGAACTGGGGATCGCCTTATGTCCTGCTGCTTTAAATCCAGTGCTCAGCGTTTCTTTAACCCAGTTGTTTGTGGTGGCCTGTGGTTAGTCTTGGCTTTGGTTTCTTGGAGAGCAGAGCTATTTGCTTTAGAGCTCATAGTTGTCTCTCTCGCTGTTTGGTACTTGGAACGCCGGCTCCTTTGCAGGCTGCTTCTCCGTCCAATATTCCCGCTGGACCTTTCCAGTGTTATTTCAAGATCAGTGGAGCATTTGGCGCACAGAACAATGGCTCTATTAATGCGCTTGTTTATGTTACAAGAATTTGTTTGAAAGGATTTGGGTGTATTTTAAAATTTACAAGAAAAACTTTCTGATCCTCCGGGTCCCCTGATGATTGAAATAAAACCTCTGACTTTCTTATACAATAAGAAACAAAAGCGTTCACAGATGGCAATGGGGCACTCTTCTCACTGTGGGCAAGAGTCCTGGGTGCTTTTGTGCATGGGATTAGAAATATGAGTTGCAAACACCCACCTGGGTTGGCAATGACCTTGCTACCGAGAGTGCTGATACGCACCTTCCAATGTGATCGTGGGCCTTGACCGCATAAAATCTTGCACCAATTTCATTTCACTCCATCAGTTAAGTGGATGCAATGTGGACGTGCTTCTTTCAGTTTAAACGAGGCTTATTGTGGTTTTGCCGACCTTGATTAGGAACAGGTTTGAGACCAACCAACGCTGTAAAAACGGATTTAAGTTAAACCCGTCCAACTGTCTCATGTAGACAAGACCACGGCCTTTAGCACCAGTTTAACTAAACAGGTTTAAAATCACCCCTAACATTAAGCTGGTGTCACTGAGTATGTGGACGTAGGTAGCCCTTTAACTATGTCTACACTGGAAAAAAGTGAGTCTCAGAGCCCAGGTCTACAGCGCTAAAAATAGCCATGTAGACATTCCGGCTCTGGCTAGAGCTCGGGCTCTGAAGCCCAGGGAGGGAAGTGGGCTTCAGAACCCGAGTCGGAACATTTACCCAGTTGCTTTTAGCACTGCAGCATGAGACGCATGAGACGCATGAGCCCGAGTCTGTAGACCTGGGCTGGCTGCTGCAAGGTTCTTTTTGTAACGTAGATGTACCCACCGAAGCATCCGAGCAGAGTTCCTTGCGGGAGATGGGAAAGCCATTGCTCGGGTCTTGGAGTCTCCCACCAGTACGGACGTGTGGCCCTTTCCCAGCACTAGCCCAGTTTTTATATTTCCATAGCCGAGGCTCAACCTGTCTCTTTTGGCCTTTCGCTGGCTCCCAGTGTATCATCATCTGGATTACAGGAGTGCGAAGAGGGCCAACCTGAGATCAGGGCTCCGATGGACTAGACGCTGTACATACTTACACAGTCCCTGCCCCAGGGAGATTGCAGGACAAAGGCAATACAGTTACCCCATTTGATAGTGGGGGACCTGAGGCTGAGAGAGATGAAGTGTTTGCCCACGATCACACAGGAAGTCTGTGGGAAAGCCTTGGTCTGAACCTAGACCTCCTGAGTCCCAGTTCAGTGCCCTGGTCACAAGGCCCTTCCCTCGGGCGTTTGGTAGTACGTTGAAGAACTGGTGGTGTCTGCCTTTGGCTGGGAGGGACAAATACTACTGGTGCTAATGAGAGCCTGCCATGTTGGAAAGGGAAGAACATTCCCCCACCAGCCCTCACCCTAGGATGCTTCGGACTTTAAAGACTCTGTTCTAGGGGCAGCGGAGTGCATGGGCTAGAAGGGAGACGCAGTGTGGCCAGCTCTGAGCGTCAAAAATCATGTTGGGCTCCCCCAAATCAGTAGCTTCTCTTCCATACAGGTTCTTATCCCGCCCTGACCCTGCAGTATCTGAGCACCTTCCAGCCATGACTAACATCTGGCCCCTATGGGTCATTCTTTCTCTCCTCCCCTCCCCTGGGGGGAACTGTGTGTGCCTGGTTTTTACTATGTCCACGCTGCTCTGTGTTTAAGGCAAGTTGGAGAATGGTGCCTGTGCTGGAAGTGGAAGGTAGAGAGGTATGTGATGGTCCATACCTCCTCGGGGAGCTTGGTCTACAGGCCGAGACTAGCTCTGGCTTCAGCACAGGCAAGCTTTAACCTGATGGTAAATTGGCTTAAAAATCATGAGAATTTAAAAAACAAAAACCAAACAAAAAAAAACCCCATACATTTTGGTCCTTTGGCTTTGTTGTCTAGGTTTTCAGCCTTCGGGGTCATGTTTGAAAACTGTTCTCTGCCACCAAACAAACACTGAGATTCTCACAAAATCACTTGTCTTCAGGAGCTGTGGCTTTAAGAAAAACATCCGATGCCACAAGACTCACAATGAAATTGTGAGAATTGGCAGCCCGGGAGATGGCCGTGTGGTGACGAGGTCAGATAGTCATTACAAGCGAGAACCATGTTTTAATTCATTGAACTATATGTTGATTTATAACTGAACATGAACTCAATTAAAAACTCTCCTTTTTATAAGCCGCGCTGGAGTAATTCCTGGGTTTCACAGCTGGACAGCGGGGAAGCCGGCTCTGTAGGTTGGCTTGCAGACAAGCTCTGGTTTGTTTTATTTTGTTTGTTTGGGTTTTTTTGTTTGGTTTTTGTTTTTAAAAGGGAAGTATTATTTAGAGTTTGCATTCAGATACTTAAAGGTACCAAGCACTGTGTGTGTTTACATACACACACTCCTCGGGATGTGTGGCTACTCCCGCAGGGTTACATACGTGTTGCAAGCCTGAAATTCATGCTTGGGGAGCAGCCAGCCAGCACAGGCCTAGGGGCTGCGTTAGCCCCATTATGAGAGCTGTAAGTGGTGCACGGACCTTTTGTGGGCTCCCTACACAATGGGGAATTTCATCCCAAGACCGGGTCCGGAGAGACTCAGGCAGTGTATTCCCACTGGCAGACATTCACCTCTCCGCTGGCCTTCTTCATTGGGTGAATTTAACCCATTGTGGACTGTACAGTGTATTGGCATGACAGATGCACAGTACATTGCACCGGATATTGCATGGCACCTTGTATGGCACATTGGCATGAGAGATGCTGCTCAGCTTCATTGCTGGTAGGGGCTCCCAGTGCTACTAAAAGGATGGTCTTGTGTTTAAGGCACTGGAGGGCTGGTTTCGCATCCTAACTCTGTGTCAGACTCCCGCTGCGGCCCTGGCAGGTAACTTAATCTCGTCCTGCCTCGGTTTCCCTGAGGCTATGGGGATAATAATTCTTCTCTAAATTCATCCACAGGCATGAGTTGCTCGGATACTATGGTGACTGGAGCTCTATAAGAAGGTCAATAGTAATGACTAGAATTGGTCAAAACGACTCTTTTTTTATTGTGGCTCAATTTTTTTTTAACCATTTCCATTCCAAATATATTGGAAACTTTTAAAGGTTTTAATAAAACCTTTCTAAATGAGTGAGTTTGTTTAGAAAATGTTCATTTTGTTTCGGTAGGCAAATCCCATTTTCTGTTATTTTTCAACTCTTCCATTGCCCCCATTTTTTCCCCATTTGAAGACAGGATGGAGGGTGGGGAATGTGGAGAGAGGAACTAAAAAAGTGAGGCAGAGTTTGGGGAGGGGGGGGCATCACTTTTTTAATTTCTCCATTTTGTGTTGCTTACTCTCAAAGAGACTCAGTTAAAAATTGAGAAAAAAGTGTTACACTTTTCACAGTAAGTGATTCTTTTAAAAGTGTTCTTTTCTCTCCCGTGTTGACTTTCCCCTACTATTCCAGTTGATAAATGTGGATGGGGGGAGGATAAATAACTGAGAGAAGGTGGGCATTTCCTACCATTTTGAAATGCAAAACTGAAAAATTTCAGGTTTTGTTCCCTACATTTTTCATTTTGAAATTTTTTTGAAAAATGTCATCAGAACTGAGGTTTTTTTCACATAAAATTTTGTTTTTGACTAAACCATGTTTTGAGAAGGAAAAAAAAAAAGCTTTTAGCTGAACAAGTTTTGAGCAGCTCCAGCAATGACATTCGGTCTACCTATCTTACTCCTGCAGAGCCAGTCCATGAAAAGGTTGTTCTGCAGTTCCTGCCCTAAAACAGTTGTTTTGTACTGTTAGCTGTTCTGTTCCACCCCAGAGATGGCTGCATTTCAGGAGTGGGCATATTGAGTCCTAGGGGACATAAGGTACAAAGTCTTTGGGGATCATTTGGGGTGAGAGCTATTGGAGGGGTGAAAGACAGTAACTATAAAAAGAATAATGAACAAAAATCTGGTGTTTTTTCCAAAACCTTTGCAGCTCAGAGAGATTTTTTGCTGCTGTGTTTCTGGATCCCATTTTATCCTCCCAGTTCAGAGCTTGTCATGTTTATTGCTGTATTTGCATCCAAGGGAGCGGGTGGAAGCCTCCTACACTAGATATATCAGTTGAGGTCATTCTGGGAATGCATGAGGTTATGTAGGAAAGCAGGAAAGTATTCAGTTCAAATCAAAAGGAAAATAGGAGGTGGATGGAGCAGCCTCTCTCTCAGGACTATCATCAGGAAGGCTTATTCAGGGCAAATGATAAACCACCGAGTCTGAAAAGATGCAATGCGCTCTACAAATGTTCTCTCTGGAGACTTCCACCCATGCTGTGCTCCCGTTACCTTATCTGCCTTTGGAAACGTCCGAGACATGAGCTGAGCTCTGCAGAACAGTCAAATCTTTGAGTATTTCCATATCACGGCCTTATTTTGCAATTGCAAGTCTGTTCTCTGGAGTTAGATAGAGGAGGCAGCACACTCAGTACTGTTAGATTTAGAGAATAGGGTCTGATTAAAAAATAAGACTGGTCACTTTGTAGAAGTGCAGGCGTATCTTGACTGTTGCCTAGGAATCACAAGCCTGGATCAGACCCCAAGTCCCTCTAACCCAGTATCCTGTCTGTGACACCACCAGCACCAGCGGAATGAGTAAGAACCCTGCAGTAGCAAAGGTGGGATAATCTGGCCCCCACATAGGTCTCCTCCTGATCCCTAATAGTTGCCAGTTGCCTTAAGCACAATGTTTAATATCCCTTCCAGATTTTTAGTTCTCATCAATGATATATGGATACCAAGAATATCCAGTTAAATGTCCAATTTCGTCTTTAATCTTGTTATGTTCTCGGCCTCAGTGACTTCCTTTGGCAGCGAGTTCCACAGTTCAATCGCAGGTTAAGTGACGTATCAGAGGGGTAGCAGTGTTAGTCTGGATCTGTAAAAAGCAACAGACAGTCCTGTGGCACCTTTAAGACTAACAGATGTATTGGAGCATAAGCTTTCGTGGGTGAATGCCCACTTCGTCGGATGCTTATGCTCCAATACATCTGTTAGTCTTAAAGGTGCCACAGGACTCTCTGTTGCATCTTAAGTGAAAAGTATTTTCTTTTATCCATTTTGAATTTCCCACCTTTTCATTTCACTGGGTGTCCCCTTGATCTTGTGTTACGAGACAGGGAGAACAGAAGCTCCTGATTTATCTAGTCTAGACCATTCAGGATTTTACATTCTTTTATCACATCCAGGGCCGGCTCCAGGCACCAGCTTCTCAAGCAGGTGCTTGGGGCGGCCTCTCCGGAGAGGGGCGGCAGGTCCAGGTATTCGGCGGCAATTCGGCGGACGGTCCCTCACTCCGCCTGGGAGTGAAGGACCTCCCGCCGAATTGCTGCCACAGATCGCGATCGCGGCTTTTTTTAGATCGCGACTTTTTTTTTTGTTTTTTGTTTTGGCTATTGGGGCGGCCAAAACCCTGGAGCTGGCCCTGATCACATCCCCTCTTTCTGGTCTCCTATCTAAAATGACAATCCCAATCTGGTTCAGCTGCACCAGCAGGGGCTAACAATGTTTCATTACAATAGCAAAGAGAAGCTGAATTCTATTCGACTGGGCCTCATGGCCCATTCAGTGTGGCACTATTATCAAATATGCCAGCTAGTGCCAAATGAGATATGGATGCATGTGCATCATGAACTGGAGAGAGATTCCCTAATTTCTTTCAAACAATCATCAGATGACAATGATATTCAGTCATTGTCCTGGAGCTGAAAAGTGCACCTTCTGGTCAAAGCTCATTACCAATCCCCTAAACCTTATTGGGCAGGATTTATTTCCATTTTTATATATATAAAAATCAGTGTATTTGAGAACTCTCCTCAATGCATCCACTAACCCAGCAATTCTAGCTTCCTCTGTCCATGTATGTCTGTTTGTGATCTATGTATGTGATCTATGTACCTGCAGGGGTGGATACCAATGCTCCACACATAATCCAAGACTAGCTGCGTATTTCTGCTCAAGTGCTCATTGGTGAAATAGGTACTAATGGGTTACATGAACATCATCCATGAAAATGTTCATTTGGGTCAAAAAGCCAATTTTCATCACCAAACACAAATAAATAAATAAATAAGATATTGACCACCCTTACTAACATTCTCAGATCTAACCTTCTGTTATCACTTGTTCATAACTGTCTGAAACGTTCTCCTTTAGGCCTGCTATTTTCTATACTTAATCTTTTGGTGAAGACTAATTGTTTTGGAAGATTTGATGAAAATCTGTTCAGCTGTTTCATAAGTAAAAAAAGCATTTTCCTACTTTAAAAGTATACCAATTTTTTTATTTTTTTTAAAAACCACACAATTCGCTCAGAAACAGAGGAGTTTGACTCTTGCCAGTGATTCGTGGTCACTGTATAGTCCATCAACAAACAATTGGGTGAAGAATAAAGTTCTAAGTCACTTTTGAGCAGGCTCAGTGGGCATTATTTTTAGCAGAGCCTAATGAAGTTTTGTGACAATGTACATTATCCCTGACAGACATACCACTTTAAGCTGTGTCTACACTGGCAAAAATAGTACCCATAATTCCTCTGTCAACAGTAGCAATGTTGGAAGCTAACATGTAGATGGCATTCATACAGACTCAGATATTTTACTATCCCCTGAGAGTAGGGTGACCAGACAGCAAATGTGAAAAATCAGGACAGGGGGTTGGGGGGTAACAGGAGCCTATATAAGAAAAAGACCCAAAAATCGGGACTGTCCCTATAAAATCGGGACATCTGGTCACCCTACCTGAGAGGTAGGTTCAATACCATTAGGACCATTTCATTGTCAACAGGACTAAAAATATGGGAAATTTCTTCCCCCACCCCCCTATAAACAAAAAAACAAGGACACTCAGTGCCAAAAACTTTGTTAATGGACCACCAAAGTTACATAGTTACAAGAAGGGGGGAAAAGACAGGGAATGCAAACTTCTTGGCCACATAGTAGATTTTGTAGAGTTTGTGGTCTGGAGCAGTTATTCTCAAATAGTTTCATAGTGGGGAATTACATTTGTAGAGAGATTTTCTTGTGAATATCTCGTGTCCCATGCTCTAATGTACAACATCCTTGTGGAAGCTATAGCGCTGATTCAAATAGAAAAGTAACACTGGGAGAGGATTTAATATAATTTTAGCTAGAAACAATGAGAAGCCAGCGTTCCATGAACAGATGGGTCTTCATGGACCACCGGCAGAGTTCCACGGATCAGTCATGAGTCACAGACCACTAGTCGCTGGCATCGAATTAACAATATAAACAAACATATTAAGCTTCACATAGAAGAGGCACAGAACAGTTAATGTTGCCAGTGACACCTGAACTTTGAATGTGGCCCTCAGGAGACACAAGTCACATTGCTGGACAACTGTGAAGCACTGAATTCTGCATCCCACCCTTTTGCAGCTTTCCAAGAATACTTTCTAGATTTCCCATCATCGATATGGCCAACTCTGTGATTTTATTGTGAGGCTATGAGATGTTTTTCTTGATGCTCTAGCTCCTGGTGTCAGGTGGATGCATAAGACTCAATGTTCATTTAAAAAAAACCAAAACACTATACATGTCTAGTATCAGAGGGATAACCATGTTAGTCTGGATCTGTAAAAAGCAACAGAGAGTCCTGTGGCACCTTATAGACTAACAGATGTATTGGAGCATAAGCTTTCATGGGTGAATACCCACTTCATCAGACGCATGTGTACATGTCTAGTCTTCATGTTTGGGGAGAAAAGACAAAGTGTGACATACATCCCCCTTCCTCCCAAGGCTGCAAACAAACACCAAAATAAAGACCCAACATTTTTTTTTTTTTTAAACTCAAGATTTCTGAGCCAATCTTGTGACTTTGAGGGGACTGATTCTGGAACGCTTAGGGTCAGCAACCCCACGTGATAGAAAAGCTGTAAAATTCAGATCCCACTCTGGATTTCAGACACCTGGCATCAAGTAGGGTTCAGCTCCGGGATTGTAGTGTTGCCCCTGATAAAGAGAAGCAAATTTGGATCTAGATTTTGAACATCCTCAAAACACAGGGCTTTTTGAAGGTGGGGTTTGATTCAAGCAATCTTCACTTTCAATACTGGTTTCTTTCCAAGCAAGTCATCTTAACAAGGTCTTCCCAATAGAACATCCTGACCATGCCCCTCTGTAGAAGTTCCTCTGCAGATGCGCCGCTATCTCATAGTAAATTTTTGTTGCTTTGCACAGATTTCTTATCAAGCCTCCCCCAGTTTCAAAGCCTGATTTGGGGTGACGGTGGCCCTAAAGCCCCTGATTACCTTAATCCAGCCCTGTGAGCAAGGAGAGGAGACAGTGAGGAAATTGGCTCTTTTTCTATTCCTGGAGGAGCCGAGTTTTTGTTTGAAGATGGTTCTTAATTTCCTGCTTGGCATGCTTCAAAGCCGGAGGCTGCCTAAGGGGGTGTGTGGGACTGTGTCCGAGGCAATGGAGAGGGCGGGGTAGGCCAGCCTTGTGGGGGAACACCAGGGAAAGTGACAGCTGGAACTCTAAAGTGATTGCTGCTCTTCAAAGACAAGATGAGCTAAATTACTGACAAGCAGGCGTGTGCGCTCCACTCCCCAGAGGAGTAAATAGTTTCATTTGGCCAATGGCTTCCCAAAGAGAGGGCCAGCTACATTTGAAGAAAAGGTGACCCCGCCAAGGAAAAGTACCGGCTTGGTGATTTATTTTTTGCTGGAAGGGGGAAAAAAAAATGTGGGGAGGAGTTTTTGATTTTTATGTTGGATCTATCATGAACCTCAAGTCTTGTCTTCCCTGTTTTTGCTGGAGGGCTCCTTGGAACCACAGAGAACTGGACTCTCAGCCCTTACTGGAAGGGACAGGTGTGCTGAATCTTTAACAAAGAGATCTTTCCTCCCACCTGTGCTCTGGGTGTTTGAGTTAAATACATGCTAACCAAATCTCACTGAAAATAAAGAGCTTTAAAGAGACTGATTGAAAATCCATTCCCCAGCTAGGAGCTTGGGTTTTGGCATCCTGATACATGTGATATCACGATCCTACCAATTCTCTAGTTACTCCCAGATGTTCCAAGAAAAACAGCAGCCCAGAGAAAGCCAATGTTTTGGGAGTGAGAATCTTTGTTCGTATTTTTCATGGCTGCAGGGGGCTGAAATAAACACAAGAACTGATCTCCCCCCAGCATTTTCCCTGCCCTTCAGGAACTGAATCACCATGAAGAGACCAGGGCCTGGACCCTGATCTCTGTTACTGCCTCCAGACTGACACAGGTGTAACACACAGATCACAATCTGGCCCCAGATCTCACTTCCTGTTGGCCACATACGTGGCTGTGAGACCCTAAAAAGCCCATGCAAAAACCTGGAACACAAACACCTGAACCACAAGCTAACCATATTCGGGGCAACATGTAACGCTTAGCATTCCCGGAACGATTTCTTCACAGGCAGAGATACACAATATTCCCCCTCCCCCAAAACCCGCACATCCCTACCCACATGGACATAGACACAACACCCTCACTCCCACACAAGCAAGCAAACAAACAAAAGCCCCATGAGCTAAAGGAGTTGCTTCTCCTACAGGCTGGGAGGGAAGAGAGAGACAGATCGCTTGCTATTGCTAGTTCTATTACTCAAGCTTGGCTGGCCTTTGGATGCCATGCTGCTGGGGAGCAGATCAGGGCATATAGACAAACTGTCCTGGCGAGCTCCTACTTACCTTACTGCTGTAACGCATCCAAACCCACTGAAGCCAGGGTACTAGGAGATCCCAGCTCAGTTGCACGTGCCTGACCCATATCTTTTTCTTTCCAGGATTCTAGCTTGTGACAGCCAGGCCATCCCAGTATCTGCAGCCCCACAGGGTAAGTGTGCTTTGGGGTCTTAATTCTCCCTATGTAACAGCTGCCTCTTTGGCCACCACAGAGCCTCCTGAGCTAAACATATGAGTTGCTACAGCTTGAGTTAAAGCTCTCTAGGTAAGGGTGTAACTCATATCCTCTGTAGATTGGCACAGAGAGGGCCTGTAACACACACTCTCCATGCTACCCTCCCCGGGATACAAATCTCTGTGCTCCCCCAACCCTCCTGGGAGAGTGGCTGCATTGATCTCTCTAGCTGCAAGTGGTAATTATCTAGCACTAAGCATTTCGGGTCAAGGTCAGTGGTATTATTATGGCAAAGTGTTTGCACCTTGGCTTGTTGATACAGATGGGGGCCCTGGAAATGGCTGAAACCAGGAGGCTCTTTCCCTGACCTTGGGTAAATTGCTGACTCTGGAGTCAGGGCAGTGCAGACAGGATCCTTTGCCCCTTTATTCAGGCTGCGTTAGGAGTGCAATCAAGCTCTAAAAGGGAGTGCCAAAATCTCACCGCGGGTTGTCACTGGGGGCTCAGGTCCCTCGGTCCCTGGGACACTGCTGGTGGCTGCAGTGACATGGTCATGGGTAATGGGGCGGGTGGGCAGTGGTGGCAGCGGATCATAGGGCTCCCTCCCTGCAAGGCCTCTCCCCCGTCCTGCTCCAGACAGTCTCCAGCTGGCGCTCTCACAGTTGGCAGCCAGGTCCCAGGCACGTGTATGGCCTGCTCCGGGCTGTCGGAGCCGCAAGCGTGGCCATCTCAGGGGAGCTGCAGGTGGCTGTTCCAGGGGGCTCAGCTCCTCACTGGAGCCCCGGCAATACAGCCTCCCCCTGCACTCCTGAGCCAGATGGGGTGCGATGTGAGCTGGGTCTAGGGCTGGAAGATCCGGGATGGGGAGCCGGGTTGTGCCTGTCCCTGTCCAGGACTCGGAGTCACCCCTGGGCCTTGGGATGACGGGCAGGAGGCTGGGCAGGAATGAAGCGCCAAGGTGTAGAGTGGGCACGTCTCCTTGGGAGATGGACCAGGGAGCGCTGACAGAGGCGAGGCAGGTGGCTGGCACAATGGAGGGCCCTGCCTGGCTAGCAATGAGAGGGCAGTGCCCTGTGTACCCTGGTTTCCTGACAGTTGCTTGCTCTCTCCAGTGCCCCTAGCACCAACACTGGGTTCCCCAGGGCCTGGCTCATCTCTGAGCTTTGTTCTGTCTGCCATGGTGTGTCTGGGATCAGAGCCATGTCACATTCAGGGCCTGCCCGTGCCTGGCTCCCAGCCAGCGGGGGCAGCTCCACAGCGACTCTCCCCCAGATCAGTCCAAGCCTCACTCTGCATCTGTTCCCTGGTGCTAGAAACACTTCTCTGCCCCTCGGCAGAAACAGCGGCCTCTGAAACGCATTGAGACAAGCTGCCCCAGGCCTAGCGCGGCCTGGCCCATGCAGGCCCCTCCCTGGGCACATCTGGGGCTCTGCGCTCACCGAGCCCTGGGCTAGAGCACCGGAAATGCCCTCCCCACCCCTCTGGCCCCCCTCTGCTTGGCAAAGGCAACTAGCGAGGCAGAGTCAGTGCTAACGAACCAGCGGAACTGGCACCAGGGTCCCTGACATGACACCACTCAGCACGGGCTCAGGTATATGGTGGCTGCTCAGCGTTGCTTCTTCTACACGAGTCGGATGCTCAAAGGATCTGTGAGCTTCTGCCAGATTTTTACTTGGACTGTTGGCAGCCTCTGGTGCTTCTGCTCATCACTGTGTTTGCCAGCAGGTAGTGTGGTCTAGTGCCGAGAGCAGGGGGGCGTCCCCTTCTGATTCCGCTACCAGTTGTCTGTGACCTTGGGCAAGTCACTTTCCCTCCAACACAGTTTCCCTGCGCGTGACGCAGGGCAAATGACACCAGCTTCTTGGGTGGGGGTTGGAGGGTTCATCAGCCATGTTTATAAAGTGCTCTGAGAGCCCCAGACGAAAGCAGCAGGATACACAGGCAGTCTGCTTTCTCCGGGACTGCAAAGCACCCTAACAAAGCCTCTTACCAGGAGATTTCCAGGCGAGGTTTGGAGACCAGTGGCTAGGTTTGGAGCCAGACTTTAGCTATCTGCATTCCATCCAAGCTCTGAGGAACAGGTTCAGAGGTAGGTGTATTCCAGTGCAGCCTAGATGGGCATTACTCTTCGGCGCCCTTTCTTTCCATACGAACTGCTTGGGAGCGGTTTGGAAGATGTGTCTGTCTCCAGCCTGACCCGCCCTGCCCTAATTTAGCAACCCAAGAGCTCACACCGTGGTTGTGAGAGGTAGAACCATGGAGCTGGGAGGGTGAAGGGTGAAAGTCATTACTGAGCAACCTTCATGCCTACGGCATCTGGAATATTTCATCAGCAGGAATGTGTCTCGGGCATCTCTTTTCCAAATTTCTCCAGCAATAGTGCTCGGAGCTCTCGGAGCTTGTAAAAAAGCACTTCGTACATTAAGGACAGGGCCGGGATATATGAAATATCACCTGATACGTTATCACGCCAGAGCGATTGGCTAAAAGCTTTTAAGGAGTGGAATGAAATGTCATTCGCAGGCAACTGCACGGGCGGGGGGTGGGGGGAGGGGAAGGGAGGAAGAAATAATCTTGGGAGGTTGCTTGTCGTGTCTTTTATTCTGTTTCCAGGATCTGTGGCTGGCCAGGGCATAGATTATATGTGTCCACCTCATCCCTTTAGGCAGTAGTTTATTCTGCCTGTTGAAATGTTGTACAGAACTGTCTTGACATTCAAAGTCCCTTGGCCCTGCGGTGTCTCCGTGTTGGCCTCTAGGCGAAATGTCACCTGGGCAGCAACATGTTAATAATGCGTTGGGAGGGGTTTTACCTGCTTTTCGCAGAGAAACCGAGGCTCCTGCTCAAGCCACTAACCCACTCACACCTGCCTAAGTTGTTACCCTCCTTGCAGTCAGATTCTTCAGCTCTGTATCTGCGGCGCGGCTAGACCTACTGCTACAGCAGTCACCGAAGCATGGGAAGTAAAGGTAGAAATGGCTTTGTGGGGCTGTCTTGTCCATTCTACCCTCATCCTCTGGGAGCCAGCACAGCATTGCTCCCTGAAGCATATTCCCCAGGCCTTTGGGGAATCCACCACTGGCCGAGTCAGGATTGTAAATGAGGGAGCGGAGGGTTCAGAGGTCAGGCCATGGGATCGGGGATGAGGAACAGCAGAATAAGCAGCACTGTGGGTCAGATTCACCCCTGGCATAACGCCTTTGATGTCCGTGGGGTTATCCCGGGACTCAGCATGACTGCCCATGGAAAGACGTTGAAGTGACCCTTCCTTCAGTTGCAGACCACACGCCACCAGCACAGTGCCCATCAGTGACGGGCTGCAGCTGAAACCTCCAACCCAGACCCCCCAATTCAACGCCCAGTGGGCAGATCCATCCCGACAGCTGTGGGTCAGCTGAAACGGAAGGAGCATATTGTCCGGTTCCAGTTCTGATGGAGCAGAAATCTCATGAACACTGCGAATCCGGAGAGGTTTCTGCCATTTTGAGACAAAGTCTTGTGATAACAGATTGTGATGTCAAATTGTAGGGAGGCAGTGCTGCCTAGTGGATAGAGCAGTGGAGGGGGACTCAGGAGACCTGGGGTCTATTCCCATTTCTGCCACTGGCCTGCTGGCTGAGCTTGGGCAAGTCACTTCCCCTCTCTGTGCCTCAGTTTCTCCATCTGTAAAATGGGGGTAATGACACTGCTGTCCTTTGTACAGGGTTTTGGGAGCTAGGTGTTACTATTATTAACCTAATCCCCAAACTCCAGCCCTGATTCAGCCCCACACTTGGACCCTGAGTCTAGTCTAAATCTGAGCTGGAGGTGGATTTGGGGAGATTCACATTCAGGTCTCGATCCCAGCATGGCCAGAGCCATGCTATGGTCCCCTGGATGTAATCGCCCCCTCCCCCCAGCCTTGAGGAAGGCTCATATTCAAAAGCCAGATCTGGATGGCTCAGGTTCATCACCCGTTTGGATGTGTAACCGTGAATCACCTTGGGAGGTTTGCAAACCTCCCACCAAACCAGCTCCACGTTTGTCATGAAACTGGAAGCTGAGCACGTGCCAAAGGGCCGCAGCGGGTTCCCATGCACGCGTGTCACGCAGGCCGTACGCGTGAGAGCTCAGTGAAATCTGATGAGCAATGCCCGGGCATCGCTTGAACACATGCACCCCGTATGTGTGGACCAGATGTGGGCCCCTCCCAGGGGCCAATGGGTGGAGCTGGGACAATCTCTTTTGCCAGGAGAGTGCCCTCTGCTTCTCCATTTGACACACACAGCTCCACGGGGTAGGGGCTTGAGCACAGACGGGATGAGCTGCACAACCAATCGGATATGCATGCCCAATACCCAGGGGGCCTCCAGAGCAGGCAAAGGAGCCACACCCCTAATTTTGTTGGACAGATTTAAGGGGTGCAGTGAGGCAGGCTCACAGGTGCACTCTGTTGACCTGACCAGTCTGAACCATGGCTCCCACGGGAGGAGGGGAGCGACCGTATGAGGCCTCACTTCTACTCCCAGATAGGATGTAGGAATCAAAGCCCCTGCATGGTTCTCTTAAAGGGACGGCAGGGGGTAAACCCTGCACCCTGCTGACCCTTCCTGCTGCATTCACGAGGAGGCCGGGCCGTTTCCAGGGCTGGGTGTTGCGCCTTTCACACTCCTGCCTCTCCAGACAGAGATGTCACTAGTAAAGGTTTCCGGTGCAGTCGTGGGAGGGATGCATGGCCTAGTCCAGTGAGCAAGGGACAGGAAGCCAGAAAATCCCAAGTTCTAATTCCATCTCCCACAATTCATCATCATCTCCTGTCCTCGTTGCATGCCTCAGTTTCCCCTTCTGTACAATGGGGATAACAGCCCAGACCCAAGCCAGAGATGGGTTGGGAGAGTGAACGAGTTACCGTTTCCACCACCCTTTGAAAGCCTAAAGTGCTAAGAGTTGTTATCACCATTCACCTCCTACCTGTCTAAAAAATAAAAATACCGGGCTGAATTCATCTCCAGTGGGTTTGCCCCAAGGATGAATTTGGCCCCGGTGTTTTGAGGCCCCAATAAATCTTTTGGCTGGAGTGTGCTGGTGTGGTACGAAAACAGCTGTTTTCTTAGGCACCAATGAGCTGACTGATATGGTTTTTATTACTACCACAGAAGCCGTTAGCACGTAAATGTTACTTTAGGGTTTTATAGACCTTGCTGTCTCCCATATTAACCTTAATATATCTAAGGAGGATTTGAAAAGGCGACACCTCCGGAGAGGAAAGCCTGCTGCATGCAGAGAATCCTCCGCACGGCAAATGTTTCAAAGGTCCAGAGAAGCTGAACGGATCATTCTGCTGCCCTCCTACCCCTCCCCCCGCCCCACGTACACCTCCTCCGGACCCAATAGCAAGGCAGAAAACGCGTTTCAATCATTCAGCTATCGAATCTCTCCCCTAAGAATGCCATAATGCAACGGGCAGCAAGCCAGCAATAACAGTCACGTTCCCAGAGGAAATCTGGAAACCCTTTCATTTCGGAGGGTCCCCAGACATGCTCTCCCTGTATAGGGCATGAAATATAAAACTCGCCCAGGGGGCGCCGGCTGGCCCTGCAGGGCAGGGGGACATTTGAAAACGAAGCTGCCCGTTTACAATCCTCTGAAATGTTGCAGCTCGCGTTCTTATGACCTGTCCACAGCCAACAAAGGCCGTTTTGCCAGGCAGCTTTGCATGCGTGGTGTCTGGGGCGCGACGGGCGACCCGCGGCCAGGAGCCGGCCCCGCCGTTCCCAGAAGCAGGGGAGCGAGACAGGATGATTTGGAGCGCAGGGCGGTTTTATTGTCGCCTTTCCCCCGGCCGCCCCATGCTGGTCCGGCTTGGCAATTTGAAATTGATTATTTTGTATGTGTGTATGTAAAGCCCGCCCCCTCTGCTGGCTAATTAAAAGTGGCCTTGTGAGGCAGCGTGCTTTTAAATTGCTGAGGATGGCAGGCCGGCCCCTCAACACAAAAATCATTAATTCTGAAGTGACAGTGTTTCTTTAAGAGGCCCCCATCGTACAGGACGGGGGTCGGATCGAGTTGATTATAGACTCCTGTTCTCATCAATCTCGCTCTCCCCAGGAAGGTAGCGGAAACACTGCCAGAAACTCTGGCTCGCTCTATTGCTCGGCGGGGCTGGGGCCGGCTTCTTTCTCAGGCTCCTTGTCTGTCCCAGGGAGGGGAGATTAGGGAGGGGGCGGAGAGGGGGAGCTGGTCTGGGACACATACACCCACATGCAGGGCAAGTCGGGTTAGCCATTGGTGAGACGCCTTCAATGCCAGCAAACCCCAAGCAGGGACGCTGTCGTTATTCAGCCAGGCTGGTCAAGTTCCCCAGGATTATCTCAGAGCAGGGTGTGAGATATCAAAGTTGGAGGAGCAGGGCCATGTCAGCTCAGCTTTGTGGGATTCACTCCCATGAATGCATGAAAGGCTCCCTGTACAAACTGCATTAGATGCGCTCCAAATGTTCATTCCCGATTGGTCACGCTCTGACCCGCAGCTGCATTCCCTGGCTGGAGGAGTGAAAGATGCACTGTCGCTTTGTTCTGCCAAAATCAGTGCTTGGAACCATGACAGGACGATCATATTACTGAACGAGAGGGTCATCCGGAGAAAAATTCTCCTCGCTGTGACTCGAGGGGGCATGTCCCTCTTGGAACAACAACACGCGAACGCACCTGATCTGTTGAGACGTGTTGGCTGGAAAACAGAAAGATCCTACATGGGCCTAGCACTGGACAGCAGCACCTCACTCCTGGCCCATTTAGGACAGTCACTCCATCCTAGACTGGTCACCTTTGCTTTCAGTGGGGGGGCGGGATGGTTGAGAGAGTCTGAATACAGGCTTCATTTGAAGGGACATTGGCAGGTGAAAAACAGCACGGGCCACCCTTATCGGTTCACTCCGGCCCTGCTGACGCAAAACGTTCCTCCTGGAGCGTACGGATGAACAGGATCCCGTACCGCTCTTTAAAAGCAAATCTCCTGCTTATGGCCCCACCGGAGGGGATTCCCATGGAACGGATTTAAAAGCGGCACCGTGGTCTCTTGGGGCCAAGGGGAGCTGCCGCCCGCTCCGCAGCTGGACAAACGCAGCAGTCAGGGTGTGCTTCAGAACAGACCTCTGCCTGGAGAGTGGGCCCCAGGGGTGTCAAGTGAGGTGCTGAATGAAATACAGTCTCTGGGATTCCTTTCCTCTCAGCGAAGAGATCAGATTGAGAAAGGCAAACAGTGTCTGGGCAACAGGGGCTCACAGCAGTGTGTGTACTGTTGCCTTGTCCAGCCCAGCCCAGCCCAGCCTAGGCAAATCGAGGCCCCTGCTGTTGGCTTGCATCTCTTTTTGTGTGCTTCAAGAAGTCTAATAGGCGCCAGCTGTTTCCTAGCCCTTGATGGTTAACCCTCGCCTTCCCGGGGTGGAGCTTTCTGACCTGCCACCGTCCTGCCTCGGGCTGCAGTTGGATGCTGCCATGTTGGGAGAGTGAACTCTGCAGCCTGACTCGTCTTTACCAAGCGCACGTGTTCATTTTCTGTGCTCGTAAGCCCTTTTCTAGTGGGAATTTTAGAAAATAGAACCATGGCGTCCTTGCCGCTTTGCGGTTCTGCGAAAGCTGCTTTCTGCAAACAGCTGCGTTTGGGCCAGAGTTTGACCCGGCATTTGACCCCTTTAGGATTCGTGCTTTAACTCCACTGCTCCTGTGATAAATGTTTCTCTGTCAATAGAACCTCTCCTGGGCCCGACTCTGCCAGCTGTACACTCTGAGCAGAGCCCTACCTCGGGCCCCTTAACTGCATGCCCAGAGGGGACCCTCTACTCAGAGCTGCACCCCACTTCTGGCTGGGAGGACATCTCTGTGGCTGTATTCTCCGCTCCCCCCGTCCAGGGTCTGTGCTGGAGAAGGGGAGGAGACTGAGCAGGGTGGGGGCGGCGGGGAGGCAGTGAGCAGGTTGGGCCAAAGGTACTTGCCACCCCTCCTGGCCCCATGGAAAACAGGTGAAAAGCATAGCAGAGCCGCAGGCTGCAGCCCGGGGTTGCCCATTGCAGTTCACGGCAGCAGTTAGGGATTCCTTACAAACAGAGTTTCCCTGAAGCCTTGGTCACGGCAGGAAGGGTTTGCAGTGGGTTTCCACTGAAAGGAGATGTTTCTGTCCTGTGGGGCTGAACGTGTATTGGGCCCGTGTGCGACGTGTGCAGGGATCACCTTGCTGAGATGCTGCAAGTGGCCCCTGGGAGTCTGAGTCTCAGCAGGTGTAACTCACATGCCAAGAGGCCAGGAGGAGGTCTCCCCATTCCCCTCCGCTGCCCTTCTTGCTGCACTCCTCCTTTCAGCCCTGGGTGTGGGAGTTACGCCAGTGCCGTCTCCCCAAACCCCCCTGCCCGACTTACCTCTTTGTCTCGGAACCTGTCCCCATGCATTCACAGTGCGCCAGGGCAGGGTTAAACACAGTCCCCCCTGCACCACACTGGACAAAGGAGTGCCCTGCGAGTGTGGGCCACTGAACACCCAGAGTTCAGACATGGGAGCCCAGAGCCAGCAGACACCTGACGCCGGGACACCCGGTGCCTGGACACAGGGGCACACGGCCAGCGAACACCCGGTACCCGGACAAGAGAGCCTTCTGAACACCTGGCACTGAGACACGGGGTCTCATGGCCAGTGAACATGCAGCATTCAGACACTGGAGACCCCAGCCAGGGAACCCCCAGTGCTTGGACACAGGCGCATGCAGCCAGGGAAAAACTGGGTGCTCAGACCTGGGAGAGCATGGCCAATGAACACCCGGCATTGTTTAGGGGACCAAACTTTTGACATGGGACCCTTATCCCTTATCCCAAAAGAGGAAAATGGGAAACCCATTCCCAGATAAGAGAGAAATCCCCTAGGCTTCCTCTCTAGAGCTTGGGCACCACCCTTGGGCTCAGCCTACAATGGATGTTGTTTGCGCTCTGTGTTTGGCCTCAGTGGAATCTGAATACCGTGTGCCGGAAGGCCAGGGTGTCAGGTTCCCCCAAGAATCCCACTCTCCCATCAGGTAACAAACCAGCTGGTATTAACAGTGCCTCGCAGGAAATCCAGTTCGCCTTGGATAAGCCAAGGGACGAGGGTTGACATTTAAGACAGCAGCATTTATGGGCAAATTCCCAGGTCCAAAGACATCTGGTGGCTTTGTACTGCCGGCCCCATCGCTGTGAACCAAAGGGCCTGGTTCTCCTCTCGCTTTCCCCCTGTGTAAATCCACTGACGACAGTGGGGCTGTTCCTGGTTTACACCAGGGTGAGTGTGAGAGCAGAATCAGGCCTGCTGATCTTACAAGGAAGATTCTTCTTATTATTCAGTGACTATTATCAGTGTGCTCGGTGCTGTACAGAGCATGGAGAGAGACATGGGCCCTGCCATGGGAGCCTGCTTCTGCTCTAACGCACAGAGACAGAGGCAGAAATGCACCATATACTGTTGCTTGGGGCCATTGGCATAGCCTGCTGTGCATTGTTTCACTGCATTCAGGAAAACAGGATCTTGTCTAATCTTTGTACACGGGATTGTACCAAAGACATACCTGAGTCTCCTCAGTTTCTCCTCCAATGGACAGAATCTGGCAAGGCCCCAAATATTGGCTGACTGCTCAGGCCAAAAGGGGCAACCATATGTATATATCAAACTGTCTATAAACCGGGTCAATATCAGTTATGCTACAACTGTTGCTAAATGAGGACATACTTGGAAGGCAAGTATTGATTTAGTTGGGGATTGGTCCTGTTTTGAGCAGGGGGTTGGACTAGATGACCTCCTGAGGTCCCTTCCAACCCTGATATTCTATGATTCTATGATTCAAAGGTTACTAGAAGGCACCCCAAGGGCAATAGGTCCATTTAACCTGGTGAGATATGCCTGGGCAAACATTGTGCATGAGGAGATGCAAAGGCCTCCCTGGTTTTGTGTACTGTCCCTAGCCAGCTCGGTAACCCACTGGGTTGGGAGGGTTGTAACACTGACTGGTGTCATTTAAGCCCACCCATTAATTCTCCACTCAGGAACCAGAGCTGTGCAGCAAAGGCAGAAATTCTCATCGGGTAGTTTGGCAAGTGGTCCCCTTCTGACAGGCTCCAGCACGGACCTGAACGTGAGCTACCTGCCCCGGGCTTACTCACTGTCAGAAAGGTGACACAGAGCACACTGGTGCAGTCTGAGTAAATTTTAGGTCACATCAGAGCTAATCTGACTCTCTGAAGTATTTAGGCAAGCAGAAATACCCCCCCAGAGGAAGAGGAATTATTTAGGTTGGAACGAGGTGTCACAGTGGAGAATCATGGGGTGCAAGGAAGAACCAGATAATTTAGGCTGAGTGACAGGAACCTTCCTAACTGTGAGATCTCTGCACTTGTTGTACTGTCTGGTGGCTGAAGCCCCATCCCTTGAGACAACCAAAAAGGGACTGGGCAAAGTCGTGGGAAATAGGAGCACCCCACCTGGCTGGGGGGTGGCTGGGCTAGGGCTCCTCCATCTGTGATGTTTCTGTTCTGGGATTCTCTAAGTGCTGGACTCATACAAGGGGGAAGGAAGGAAGAAATGTCTCTAGTCAACGCTTTGCGTTCAGATGCTTTTATGGGTCATTCCTGTCTCCTTGTCAGATAATCAAAATGGGATAACAGTAAGAGAAGGCTGAGAAGACGTGGGGCCTATGTCCCCTTGGGGCACTAATCATCCCGTGCAAAGTGAGGGTAAAATGTTACCCGGTCAGAACATTAGCATTTTACATTCTTCTTGCACACCTGTCAAGCAGTGATGAATCGAGCCTTTGGGGCAGGGCCTGTCTTTGTGTTCTGTGTTTGTACAGCGCCTAGCACCATGAGGGCCTAGTCTGTGGCTGGGGCTCCAAGGTGCTATAATAATACAAATAATCATGTATAATAATAAAGGAAAGACGCTAGGCAGCTGCAAGCACTTTGAAGGAAAGGGCTTAGAAGGAGAAGCCTTGAAACAGGCAGGGAGAGGCCACACACAGTTGCAGAATGTTTTGTTCGCACTTGAAAGTGAGACCTCAAGTGAAGGAAGAAGCTGGAGAGATCAGAGATTTCTAGAGGCGAGGGTAGTGGGACGGTTGTATAATGTGCTGTCTGGCCGTGGCTATGCAAGCTGCCGGGCAACTTGAGGAACAATGAAGCAAGATTGGAAAGTGGAGGGAGCCAGTGCATCTAAGTTCAGAGAAGTCCAGGATCACTGGTCACTCACATGTTCATCACGGACTCCTGGTCCTTGGATCTTCCCATGATCTGGTTTTTTCAACAGACCTGTGGCCTCCTCTGACCAGTGACAGAAAAGCAGACAAAGGTTTTCCCTTTCCGAGCCCATGTTGGTTATTGCTCCAGACAATGGGGATACGGGCCTCCTCGCACTTAATCTCACGTCATTTCAATGGCACTGTGCAGTGTACAGAGCAAATGAGCCGTGGCTTCCTGGAACAGAATCCTGCCTGCCCAGAACAGCGCTATTAAGTTCTTGTGTTTGCTGCTGCCTGGCGAGCCATGCAAATATAATAGATTCCTCACTCTCCCCCTCAGCCTGAAACCTCTTGGGCAAGAGTCCAGTGTCAACCACGGGAGCCGCTAAGAACTGGCTCAGAATGGGAGCCATTGGGACCTCTGGCCTTACTTCCCCACCTGACCTGTACTGATATTCTTAATAGTTCTTTACATAGTCCCCCAGAGCATGGGAGGTGCCTCATAAACACACCTCTGTGACCTGAATCTGCCTCCGCCCTCCATATGTTCCTCCTGAACCTCTGGTCTCCAATCAACCTGCACATCTGTCTTCTGGTGAGGAGCTTAGTTTGAATCTCCCCAGAAACCTTTTGCCTTTGCCACTCTCTGTCTAGAGCCCCCATCACGTCTCAACACCCTCATGAGGAGGGCAGTGCAATTATCCCCATTTTACAGATGGGGACCTGAGACAGAGAGAGGCTAAGAAACTGGCCCGAGAGTACACAGAAAATCAGTGGTAGAGTAGAGATTTGAATCCCCATCTCCTAAAGCCAAGGTTAATACTCAGACCACTGGTCCATCTTTCCTGCTGCTCAGGACTTTGTGACTATATGTTAAGGATGCTGATTATATTATATGCTCACGGGAGGGGGGGGGGTGCCACCCCTGCTCCCAGGAGGGGAGGGACAAAGGGAGCAGAAAGAGCCCTGCAGCTCTGAGGGGCCCCACTCCTCCTTCCCCCCTCTTCTCCTGGGAGCAGGGCTGGCTCCTTCACTCCCCACCTCCCGCCCTGTAACACCTACTTGGGAAGGGGCAGGTGGGTGAAGAACCCCTGGACCTGCCTCCCCCCAACCCCACCTGAAGGGGAAGGGCATCCAGCAGCAGCCTCCTCCCCCCCCCCCCGCCCACCCCCAGCCAGTAGGAGCAGAAATTAGGCTGGGGGACTGGGAAGATGGGGGTCTAGAGGGCAGAACTGATTGAGGGCTGGGGGGCTGGGCAGATGGGGGGGTTAGAGGGCAGAACTGATGGGGGCTGGGAGGCTGAATTGAGGAGGGCTGGGCAGATGGGGGGGCTAGAAGGCAGAACTCATGGGGGTTGGGAGGCTGAATTGAGGGGGGCTGGGCAGATGGGGGGGCTAGAGGGCAGAACTGATGGGGGCTGGGAGGCTGAATTGAGGGGGGCTGGGCAGATGGGGGGGCTAGAGGGCAGAACTGATGGGGGTTGGGAGGCTGAATTGAGGGGGGCTGGGCAGATGGGGGGGCTAGAAGGCAGAACTGATGGGGGTTGGGAGGCTGAATTGAGGGGGGCTGGGCAGATGGGGGCTACAGGTCAGAACTAATGGGGGCTGGGGAGCTGAATTGAGGGGGGCTGGGCAGATGGGGGGGCTAGAAGGCAGAACTGATGGGGGTTGGGAGGCTGAATTGAGGGGGGCTGGGCAGATGGGGGCTACAGGTCAGAACTAATGGGGGCTGGGGAGCTGAATTGAGGGGGGCTGGGCAGATGGGGGGGCTAGAAGGCAGAACTGATGGGGGTTGGGAGGCTGAATTGAGGGGGGCTGGGCAGATGCACTTCAGTTTATTTCCCCTCTCTTTATTGTTGTGCCATGTATTGAAACTTTTCATTTACATTTAAACACGGTGGAGCTAGACGGCATTGGTACATTTTGGCTTATAGCGGCGCTCTTAATCAGGCACTTAGTCGGACGTTCATGAACTATAGACAAGAAGTTGGATATGAGTCAGCAGTGTGCCCTTGCTGACAAGAAGGCTAATGGCATATTGGGCTGTATAAGTAGGGGCATTGCCAGCAGATTGAGGGACGTGATCATTCCCCTCTATTCAACATTAGTGAGGCCTCATCTGGTGTACTGTGTCCAGTTTTGGGCCCCACACTACAAGAAGGATGTGGAAAAATTGGAAAGAGTCCAGCGGAGGGCAAAGAAAATGATTAGGGGGCTGGGGCACATGACTTACGAGGAGAGGCTGAGGGAACTGGGGTTATTTAGTCCGCAGAAGAGAACAGTGAGGGGGGATTTGATAGCAGCCTTCAACTACCTGGAGTGGGGTTCCAAAGAGGATAGAGCTAGGCTGTTCTCAGTGGTGGTAGATGACAGAACAAGAAGCAATGGTCTCAAGTTGCAGTGGGGAAGGTCTAGGTTGGATATTAGGAAACACTTTTTCACTAGGAGGGTGGTGAAGCACTGGAATGGGTTACCTGGCAAGGTGGTGGAATCTCCATTCTTAGAGGTTTTTAAGGCCCAGCTTGACAAAGCCTTGACTGGGATGATTTAGTTGGTGTTGGTCCTGCTTTGAGCAGGGGGTTGGACTAGATGACCTTCTGAAGTCTCTTCCAACCCCAATATTCTATGATTCTATAAAGAGATCAGGAAGTGATGTGCTTTCATTAGTTAATATGATTGCATGATGCACAGTACTTTTCCGGGAAAAAAGACGGTGCGAGCGAATGTCAGAATTTCAGGCACCAAGAAAGGGAAATTACATATCTATTAACCTCTGTGAGATTAACCTCTAATTTTAAGTTCATCATTTTAATAGAAGTGATATTAACATGCTGTTTTAATAGCATTACTGTATATTTGTATAATTATTCGTTTGCAAGATTTGGTTGGAATATTGTCTACCACCACACTTAATCTTGTATTTTGAGATTATTAAATACAATCCAGCACTTCAACCTTGGAAGGCTGTGACCATTGGCCGGTAGCAGGCTCGCTAGAGAGCAAACACCTGAAGAGCCTTTTGGCTCAAGGGAGTGCCCTTTGGACCACTGAAATGTGGGCATTGCCTTATCTGAACACCAGAAAATATCATTGAATTCCACTGCTGTAGGTAATGCAGTAATTAAAGCCATAGCATCACTGTGTGTATTACTCTGCTATGTGCTGAGAGTTTGTTTTATCTTTCATTCGGCTTTATAATTGGTATATCACATTTAAAAACCGGTTCTGAAATAACCAAGATAATTAAACAATAGAGTGCTTACCATTGGGCACAGGTGGTAGCAAAACAGTTAAGGGAAGGAATTGAATAAGCAAAGATGGGTCCCCATCAAATTAATCCAGCCTTGCATAGGAGGTAGGAAGGGAATGGCTCTCTAGAGACAGAAGATCTAGGGTGTGGGCTGAGCAGGCGTGAAGGAGGAGCTCTAGGAATAGTCCAGCCTGGGGAGAAGGTTTGAGCTGAACTTTATGTGATCCTACTGATGATTTCTTAGTTAATAAACCAAACTCCAGGAAGGAAAAGTTTGGTCTCGACACTGTATGGTCACCACCATTTGCAGTGTAGGTTGTGGAAAGTGCTTGCTCACAAAACATCACATGGAAATCTCACTTAGGTGTCTGAATTACACTAACTGCATCAGAAATTTCTTGCACCTGCAAAACTGTGAGTATAAAGCTTAAGACATAGATCAAGGCCTCAATGTAAATTCGTCCCCAGAGCCCTCTGGAGGAAGCAACTGTAAAATCCAACAAATCCAAGTACTGAGGAGTGGAAAAATGGGTATAGAAGCCTCTGAACTCACCTAGTCCACAGTGTCCTTCCTCCCCCGAACAACTCGGGTTCCCTTCTCTACCTTTAATGAAAATCGAGGCCTTGGTGGGGAGCAGGACAGGCCCCTATGGAGGATTCAAGAGTGAAATTGTCACTGTATGAAAATTTGAACCGAAAACATCCACATGTGAGGTCAACAGTTGCCCATGGGCAAATTCCAGCCAAGCAAGAGAGACGACAATGGAAGCAATAAAAAGAGAGGAAGAAAGAGGAAGAGACATCCGGAAGAGTGACACCTTGTGTCCTTTAAACTATGGAGTCTTCTCTGGCTGGTAATAACCTGCTCTCGTTGGGCCTGGCAGCAAAAAAGCCAAAGCAACCGTGTGTGTGTGTGTGTGTGTGTGTGTGTGTGAGAGAGAGAGAGAGAGAGAGAGAGAGAGAGAGATGAGGTTACTTTTCCCTTTGAAACATGAAAGGCAGCTGGAAGGCTCCGAGCAGTAATGGAAAGTAGATGGGCGCAGGTCAGACTAAATTAGAGTCTCCATCTGAAATGAGAACCAGCTTGGCTGAAAAGACTTCCATTCTCCAGCTCTCTCCCACTCAAGTCCCTAATGAAGAGGCCGGACAGTTTATCCTGTGGAAAATGAAAGTGTTAAGGGAAGGGTGTGCAGCCTGCTGTGATTTTCTGCTTTCATTCTGAAGCCAAAGGGTAAAATCTGCATTGAAGCAGCACTCTCCCGGCTGGCTGCGTCATGCCATTTCAAATTCCACTCTCTGTTCAGGGATACTCTGTAGTGGATCACATAGTGACCTGGCTGGATCCTAGGGGAAGAAAAACCAATGCCACAACAGAGACCAGAGGGGATCTAGGGAGCAATCCACCCCATTTCACTACCATAAATTAGACTGTTTGGGGCAGGGGCTATCTCTTATTCTCTGTCTGTGTTGGGCCCAGACAATGGGGCCATGATCCCAATTGTGGCCTCTGAGCACCACTGCAAAGGAAATAAATAAACTCAGGATAATAATAGAGCCCTGTTGTTATTGTGGCGTGGCGTGTGTGTGTGTGGCATATGTGTCCCAAGAGTAGTGTCTTTCTGTGGCCAATTCCAGCCCTAGCCCAGAAGGGGCCGAGGTGTACACAATTTGAAGTTCACCATCCTTTAAAGCATGACTTTAATCATTAAAAAGACTTGGGGCTAGAACCGTAGAATTCCAGCCCTGTTGGCTCTGCCCTTGGCCCAGGGGCAGGGTTGTTGTCTTGGCCAGCAGGGCAATCTTTCTAAAAGTGCTAAATGCCCTAGGAGCCTGAGTCCCCATGAAAGCCCATGGGATTCAGGCTCCTAAATTGCTTGAATGCTTTTGAAAATTTTACCCACAAATCCCAGGGTGGAAATCAGGACACCTGGATTCTGTTCCGAGCTCGACTTGGATCATCCTCAGCAAAGCACATCACCTCCCCCTGCCTCCGCTTCCCCATCAGTGAAACTGGGGCAATAAAGCTCATCTGTCACGCTGGGCGGGTGGGGTGAGGCTGTGCTACTGTTTGTGAAATGGATTTGAGATCCATGGGTGAAAGACACCGCAAGCGTACTGTTTATTCATTGATGATTCTCCGTTCTGATCACTGATTATTATCTAGTCTGTTTCTTCCGTCCTTGGCCTGTAGCTGGACTAATCTCCAGTAGATTGTCTTAGCAGCTCTTTGCTCTCTCTCATTCCTGGCCCTACCCTGCGCTGATCACAGTGTGGGAGGGACCTCTGTGTTCCATTAGGGGAAGGAGCTAACTGAGAGTACTCATGCCATCCCCGCTCCTGCCTGATTTATGGCTGCTGCGTGGATCAGGGCTAGCAGCCCGTAAATCTTCTTGTTGGCCTGCGGCCTTTCTCAACACCTTCTCCCAGAGAGCAGCGCTACTTTCAGGAGTGCACCTGGCTGTGATTTGGGGTCTCAGCTGGGAGCCTTCTGCTCACGGAACTGAAGGGCAAAGTGCTTCGTGGATGAGAGAAACAGAATCGCCCAATGTCCAGATTGTACGCAAGGTTGATACAGAGAAAATAGCCCATCTGGCTGCCAGCCGTGATGTTCTCCTCACCCTCTGGAGTTCCTGGCCAAACGTTACATCCAAGCTGAATGGTGATTAGTGTACAGGTTCACTCTGCCTCTTTCCCTTCTAGACAATCACGAGCTCAGATAGTTTCTAATCCAAGTGACACATTCCAGGTGCTTGCTCACCAGAACTGATGTGTCCTATTAACTTTGTGTCACTCTGCTTCTAGTTGGGACAAAATTCTCCCCTCTGATCCACCGTCCTCATCACTGTTGTGTACGCTGAAGGCCTGATTTTGCACTCACACCATTTGTGACTCCACTGCAACCCCTTCTGATTGACATCACATCAGAACAAGGCACTCCATTTGTCCCCTGGGCAGAATCCAGCTGACGTCCACGTGAACTAGGGCCGGCTCCAAGGTTTTGGCCGCCCCAGCAGCCCTTCTCCCCCCTCCCCCCCCAAAAAAGCCCGTGGTCACGATCGCGATCTGCGGCGGCACTTCGGCGGGAGGTCCTTCGCTCCGAGCGGGAGTGAGGGACCGTCCGCCGAATTGCGCCGAATAGCTGGACCTGCCGCCCCTCTCCAGAGTGGCCGCCCCAAGCACCTGCTTGCCAAGCTGGTGCCTGGAGCCGGCCCTGATGTGAACTGTTTGCGTGGAGCGCACAATGGAAATCTGCAGCCCTGAGCAGAGGCAGGTAGCTCACCTAGCAAGATGTGAAGAGGTTTAAGGACAGAATTCCCAGGAGAGCACCCTGCTCCTTAGCTGAGATACCTCTTTCATCAAAGTTATCTTAACAGTGAAACTTTGCACTTTCAGTGTTATTCAGCCCTCTGCAAGTGGGCCCAGCTCTGCTGAAATCAGAGGGCCAAAATCCACATTGTGGAACTCCACTAACTTCAATAGCACTGGGTGCAACTCAGTGCAGAATTTGGGCTCACAGAGTTGCAACCTCTTCCACCAGGGCTGCATTTGGACCACAGTGGATCTCAGTCTGAGTAGAGGATGTGTCTATCTGATGGGTGTTAATAGCTTGTCTCTATATATAGTGGGTTTTGGGCTTCCAGACCTGGAGACTTGTGTCCATTTCTTCTAACTGCATGCCTGGAACAGAGTCCGTGTGTGTGTCATTCTGCAGCACTGTTTTACTAGAGAATCAAACCTCTTGATGTAAACAGTAAAAAGTCCCACCCCTTTGCCATGTTGCGCCAGCGTCTGAGCAAGTGAGGCTCAACCTGACAGGAGCCGGTTGCCCAAAGCTACCAGCAACTTGGCAACAAAATGTGGGGGTTTGTGGGTCATAGTCTTCCTGTCTCAATGAGGCTGTTTATTAAATCACCACCAAACAAAGCAACCAGTCTTACTCTGGAGTCCAATTTAGCCATTTGCATCTTTGTAAAAAGGATTAGAAGCAGCCCTGTTGTTTGGGTGTCATTTTGTGCCTTTGAAACCCTATGACTTCATCCACTTTCATGGCCCTGCTCCCTTCCAGTAATTAGATTTACTTCTGATTTGTTACTACCGCCTCGGCTTGTTGGAGGGGGTGAGACGCATTCCTCGGAGTGAACATTTAAACAAATATGGCAAAGTCTCACTTTCTTCCCTCCTCCCACCCCACCCCCCCTCACACCACCCCCGGATGGTTTACAGCATCTTTAATTAACTAAATCTGCCAGAATTTACACCAACTTCCATTTTTCATGATTTACCAAAAATAATCCCCACGCTAAAAATAGGTCACAAAATCAGGTGAGCTACAAGAGTGCAAACAAAGGTCCTGCTCTCGCTTAAACTGGTGTAAATCAACAGGATTTCCATTCAGGTCCATACAGTTACACCAGTGTAACCCTGGTGTAGGCAAGAGGAGAATCAAGCCCTTGTCACATCAAGGGCAGGTTACTGTTTGGGGTTTCTGCAAGTAACTGGGTGGTATTCGGTGCGTGCACACCTCAGCAAAGGAAAGGGCCAGATTCTGCTCTCTGGTACAGGAGTGCAAACTCAGAGTAACCCTTTTGAAGTCATGGGAGTTATTTGGATTCCCACTGGCGTAACAGAGATCGGAGTCTGGCATCCCACACTCAGCAGTCAGCCTTAACAAAATGCAGCAGCCGGAAGCTGAAGTCAGACAAATTGAGGCTAGAAATAAGGCACAATTTTTTAGCCGTGAAGGTAATTAACCATTGGAACAACTTGCCTAGGGAGGGAGTAAATTCGGCATCACCCGAAGTTTTTAATTCAAGACTGCTTCTGAGAGATTGGCTCGAGCTCAACCAGAAGTTATGGGTTGCTGCACTGGGTGGGATTCTCTGGCCTGTGCTCTCCAGGGGCCAAAGCAGATGAATTTCTGTTTGGGGAAGATGAGAGTGGCCAGGTGCCCTTCTCTCTTTGATCCCCTTTCTGACTAGAGTTAGCGCCGTCAAATATCTCTCAGTGACCTAGATCTCCTCACCCCTGTGCTGGGCACACAAGACTATCCTCTCTCCTCCCTACACAGCAGACAAGACCTTGGTTTCTAAGGTTCCCTCTGAATGATCCCACCTGGTGGTTGCATGGGACTCAGTCCACCTGCCTCAGACCAAGGAAAGGCTGAACGACCCTGCTGCAGTTCAGACCTATCGTTCTAGGCCATCTAGGTATTTCCCACTGATGCTTATTGCACTAAGCCACCCCTAGCTGCTTGTCCCCCCTTTTCAGGTCTCTGTAATCCCGCACGCTACTGCCCTATTCACCAGCTGGCCCTCCATGCGGAAGCTGCTGCTAACCAGCGGAGTCAAAGCTCCGAGAGCCTCGTTTCAAAGGGGCTGCATTGTACGGTGGAGCACAGCTGGAGGGAGACAAAAGCGGAGCACTTGAGGAGTTCAAAAAGCCCCTGGTGCCAGGCCAGCTCCCACTGGCCTGAGCTGCCCCTGCGCTTCCAGTGTGCTTTTCCTCTTCGTGCTGGCTGGCATCTGACGCCGGCATTGTTCCTGGTGTCACCTCGCTGATAAAACATGAGCACTTCGCTGTTCGGCCTGGCAGTGAGAGAGCCAGGCAAGACAAGCAAAGAAAGGGGGATATTTAAATGGCCTTTCAAGGATGTTTCTTTACTCTCTTTATAAACTGCTCCAAGCTCAGTCCATCAGCTTCCCCCCCGGGTGGGAGCCTTCCTTCACATTGCTTTCTCGCAACACACAATCTCTGAATTGTGATTAGCTGGGTGACATCAGGCGACATAGTTAAGGGACCTGTCCCAGCAGGGCATTGGATGGGTCTCGGGTGAGACGGAGCTTTTCCCCTTGACTTCAGCCCAACTCCGCAGCAAAGAGAAGCTCTGATTAGACGTTTTGCCATGAGGTCACCCCGCCAGTCACAATTCACCCGTTACTTATTTTTGTTGATGGGTGCATGGATTACACTGAACTGAGCCTCAGAAAGGCAGCCGGTTCCCACTGGACAGCTGGCTCTAAAGGTTAGTATTTCTGTGGATCTCAGGCAAGGCACAGATCCTCTGAGTGGAGCAGCAATCTAAGCTCCCACCGCACTGGGGAGTTGTGGCCAAGCAGCCAGGCCAGCTTGGGCTATGAATTCACTCAGCCAAGCAGGGGCAGGGCTGATTAGTAGCTGGCAGAGAGATCTCCACAGAAAATCATGGTGTCACTCTATAACCTGTATCAGCACTGCTAGAAGATGCAGAGCTGCTTTGGGATAAGGTAGAAAGCAGAGTTCCTGTGCACTTGAAGTATCCCATAGAACTTTTACAAGATTCTGGGCTACATTACATCCTGCCCAACTAAACTCCCCCTGTGCTTCCCCTGGAATACGTTATTCTTCACTTCGTACCCTCAGCTAGTGCAGTGAGATGCTGCTGCAGGCATTGTTCCACCTCAGAGACGGCTGCATTTCAGGGATGGGTGAATAATTCCTGCTTTGTAAATAACGCTGAGTATTTTATTTTGAAATGTCACTAATTACGTTTTATTTCCTGGCTCCCTTTTTGTTGGTTCTCAATGGACCTCCAGTCAAGAGGGCAAGGTGGGACTAGTAAAGCTCATGACGTTCTGAAGGGCTGGCTCTTAGGTGAACAGTACACTTATCTGTTCTGCCCTTTTAAAGTGACGGAGGAACAAGCTAGCAGCAGATGTATGCAAACAGAAGGAAAGGCTTTCAGTGAAACACAGGGCAGGCCCTGTGTCCATTGCTAAAGTTTGAACAGGTCTCCATATGTTTGCAAAGAATGGGGAATGGACTTCATCTGTCACTTCCTTATCTCCTGCTAGCAGCTCAAATGTTGCTCTTTGGTTTGCTCTGAGTTATAGCACTGCCGTGGCAGGTGAGGGCAGACGGGAATGCCGTTTCTCACCTTGCAAGTCAGATTCTAAACGTAGCTGCAGCAGGCACTTTGGGCGTAACTGAGATCAAAATCTGGCCGGTTTGCTGTCCATGTTTAGTGTCAGGACGCATGGCCAAATCCCCCCGGCATCCATGCTGGTGAGACCCTACTGACCACAGTGGGGTCACGCTGCAGTAGCTGAGAGGAGAATTTGGCTTCATCTTCAGACGGGCTAAGGACACCCATCATGTGCTAACCCACATTCAGCCATTGCACTTTGGCATGTGCACGCTGCTTCAAAGCCTCGAGTTCTCTTCATTAGAAAACAAGTGCCCCTCTGGCAGTGAACTATCTCCCATGGCAATTGCCTTTGCTGAGACACTCAGAGACAAGCTGTCTATCATTCCCTCTCAGGCATGAAGTAGTTTGTCTTCCTTGTGTTAATTTAGTTAGATTCCAGCTAAAGGGCGTAGCTTGTATTAATGCCAGTGCCTAATGAGCAACTCATTTGAATCCATGCAAAGTACCAGGGAGCATGGAGACATGCTAATTAAAGTGACTGCTGTTCTTTAATTAAGCAGTAATTCCCCCCAAAGAGGGCATTATCATGCAAATAATGCCCACTTAGGTGAAGTAAGGGCTTTAGGCAACAGCTGAGCCTCTCTAATCGGCTTGGGAGGATGGGGGGCATTAATCCAGAATGCATTTACTGGTGTTATAAACCAGAGGGGAAAGTGATTCTCCGCTCACTTATTGAAATCTTTGCCTCTCAGAGCTTTGATATGGGACAATGGGGCCAAGTGTGTGGACGCTGCTCGCATTCATAACTTATGGATGGGCCCAAGCCACAAAGTTCAGAGCTGATTCAGTGCCATCCTAAACGTGTTGTGATGGGGCACGTGGATGAGCTAATGGGTTGGGAGCCCTGATTTAGTGTGTGTTAGGGAGCAGTGGAGTCTGGGTGTTTTGGGAACAGTGTGATGGGTGCATGTGTGTGTTTAGAAGCAGTCTGTTCACTGTGTATATCAGAGGGAGAAGTGTGGGAACCGCACATGAGGTGTCGTCAGCCATTCCCTCTCCAGGCAACATCTCAAGAGGGTGATAAGGCTCACCAGACCGGCCAGATGGCATGCAGATATCCTTTCTGAAGAATCTTATCACAATCCTCGATCAGCTCTGGCCCAGTGGATGTGGATAGGATAGTAGAAAAGACGGGAAAATATAATAGAGTTTAGAAACCCATATGAGATGAGTTACCAAACTCTGGACTAGCCTTCTAGTCAATCTTCCACAGTCTTCGCAGTGTTGTCAATGGGATTCCAAATGACCATTTCTTTTCTACTGCCACTCGGTGATGTTGTAATACAATATTGTCTCCTTATTTTCCAGGGTCTTATTATCACACATGAAATCAATGTCCCCACAAGCTGAGGACAGTACAACCAGCCTCCTTTTTCCATCTGCCATGCTGGTACTGTCATCAGATAAAATTAACCTATGTTCTTATCTATCAGATTTCCATGCACATTCCTGCTGGTTTCCTAGCATCCTGTATTTTAGCCGTGGAGATCCCAGATCTATCTAATGTGCTGGGATAGTCATTTGAATACTAAGGTTGATATCCCTAATGATGAGAACATGGTGTCCCATGGATGGATGGAAGTCATAAATCATTTACCGTGGAAGCTGTGAAATTAACCTCCTGTATCAGAGAAGCTACCATACTTCACACTACATCACATTCTGTGCCAATAGGAGTAGGTATTGAAGTGGCCTAAGAAACCTGCGTGTTGGAAACCCTAGAAGTCAATGCTCCCAGTGAGATCAATGGCAAAACTCCTATTGAGTTTAATGGGACCAGGATTTTACCCCCAGCAAATCAGCTGGGCTCTTTAGAAATAACAACATTATTAAAGTGAATGTTAGAGCTGGTGAAAGACACTAGGTTAAGTGCCCTGGAATCCTCAGAACAGCTCCCCTCTCCCCTGTGGGTCCTCCTCTAGCGTTAGATGGGAGCCTAGTCTCTGTGGCTTGTTCACTCCCTGGCATAGAATCATAGAATATCAGGGTTGGAAGGGACCTCAGGAGATCATCTAGTCTAACACCTTGCTCAAAGCAGGACAAATCCCCAGACAGTTTTTTTTTTTTTAAAACCCAGATCTCTAAGTGGCCCCCTCAAGGATTGACCTCACAACCCTCGGTTTAGCAGGCCAATGCTCAAACCACTGAGCTATCCCTCCTCCTCCTGACTGTAAACACAGGGGTCCTCGAGGATTTGTTGCGCTGATGGTTTTATGATTTAAAACCTTCCTGCTGGGAAGGGCATTGAGCTTGTTTCTCACAGAGAGAACAGCCAGCAAATGGCTAGCCAACAGTCCGGGCTACCGGCCACTGCTAATCTACACACACAACAGTGCAGGTGAATGGAGAGGCCTGGATACGATTGGGCTGACAATCAGATCCTTACGGGATGCAAATGAGAGGCCACCTGCCAGATAAGTCCTTTCATATGGTTGCTTTCCTGCCCCATATGTAACTAAACTGGTATTTGCATAGGTCTTACCAAAATGTTTCCATCAAAAGATTTCACAGTCTGGGGCATCATTAGGAATAGGGCAGATGGAATGACTGAATAGCATGAAGTGCCCCACTGCCTAAACCTCCTCTCTAACAGTGACAACACAGGAAATTGATCACACCTGGGACAATACAGACTGGAGGCTTGACTGTGTGCATTGATCCTGTCACCAGAGGGAGCTCCGACTGGCACATAGATAAACCATGGACATGCACAGGTGGATAAACAGGAGTCAGTGGTGCATATCTGTTGCATTTTGCTGGTTTTTAGACATTATTATTGCTATTGTTTTTAGGTATAGCTGTATAATATGCTCTCTCATGCACAAGACATAAATCAAATCCCAGCCCCAAAGTGCTTACAATCGACAGTAGGCAGATGCAGAGAAGATAGGACAAGCTGCATCGGAGGCAGAATGGACAAAGGTTTGAAGAGTGGGGTGGGAGAAGGAAATGGATGAGATAGTGAGGCCAATGTTGGTAGAATGAAGGGGATTCCATCTTTATTACACTTGCTGTCTTCTTTTACATGGAGTACAGGACAGGATGATAAAAAAAGATCTGAGATGTAGGCCAAGGTAGAGGCATGCAGGGCCCTCAAGTGAAGACAAGACGTTCCAACTCGTTACAGTGGGCAAGGGGGAACCACTGGATGGGCTTCAAAGTGGGGAGAGATGTAGTCTGATTGACAGGTGAGGAACATAATTTAAGCATTTGTATTTTGGATGCACTGGAGGGCAGCAGTATAGGAATCAGGGAGGCCAGAAAGGAAGAGGTTGCAGTCATCAAGGAAGGAGATGATTAGGACATGAATTTTAATCATCGGGACAGAAAACATTAAAACACTTGCTTGCATTGCTGAGAGTGGAATTGTGATTCTGTCACATAGTGTAGCCTGCAGCCAGACCACCTGGGATCCTAGCTCTCAGCTAAGCAGGGTCAGGACAAGATACTGTTTGGTGGGAGACCATTAAAGGACACACTGCAGGAAATGTAGTTGGCAATTCAGTACTGGTCAGCATGTGTCCCTTTTTCCTCTGAGTCACTGCTGATCTCATGCCCAGCAGGGTCTATGGAGCTGTTGTTCTGTGATAAGTGCTGTCAGATGAGATGTAAAGCTGAGGTCCTGACTACTTGTCATCATTACAGATCATGGGCCCTTTTGGTAAGAGAGCTGTTCACCCAGATGTCCTGGCCAAATTCTAACTCAGGCACTGCATTGTCTGTTCTGAAATCCCCACTGCATTGTCAAGTGGAAATGGGATTCTTCTTCACTTTCTCTCCCAAACTGTACGCAGTGTTGCTGTGTTTCCTTGCAGAGGTGGGAGCATTGCAGTGGTGGGTGAGGCATGCCCTGTGTATCATGTGTATGTTGGTTTGTAAATTGCTTCCAAAGGAGAAGCAGGATGGTATGTAACAGTAAAAAAAAAAAATCTTTGGATGGGGACATGTCTCCGTCATCCAACCCAGTGACACATCTGTTCCAGGGAATCGTGGTTTGGTAGTTTCCATGGCGATACAGAATCTTTGAGGGTAGTAGTGTGCACCAAAAGATGGTGAATATTTCAACTGTGGCCCATTTTCCCTTCAGAACTCAGCCTCAGACACATTAATTCTGGCTCTGCTGTCTATCGCCTTGTCTGCATTAGAAAGCTGTCTGGCTTTAGCTAGACCAACCTAGTGCAAACAGCAGAGCCCCCTTAGTGTGGACACAGTTACATCGATATAAAGGTGCTTTATCCTGAGGTAGCCATTCCCGTAGGGGAAGGGGAATAAGCTATATTGCTGGAAAGCAGCTTTGTACCATTATAAGTCTAGTTTTACTAGGGCTTGTCCCAGGATAACTATATCGGTAAAATATAACATCCCTAACCAAAACAGTTATCCTGGTACAACTTTTAAATGCAGACTGGGCCTATGGCCCTCTCCAAACTACAAAAATCACTATCTTTAAAGATGCCTGTGGCCAAATCATAGTCTATTTGTGCCTGTGTGGAAAGGAAAGGGCGTTGTGTGCGAGGGACGGTGTCTACACACGGTTCTCTACCCATGCTTATCACAAGTGTCTTCCACCCACACATGCAAGAAAAAAACATATTAGGGCACAGAGCCTCTTTCTGCAACCCCTCAATGAATCCGCGCACCCGTAATCCCATTGCAGTCTATGGGATCACTCATGTGAATAAGAACTACTCACCCTAAAAGCTGAAGACTCAGACCTAAGGGTTGGCCACGTCTGCGTTTCACAATCATAGATTCATCGATTCCAAGGCCAGAAGGGACTATTGTGATCATCTTGTCTGACCTGCTGGGCAACACAGGTCAGAGAAAGTCCCTGAAAAAATCTCTACAGCAGATCTATTTAAACATTGGTTATTTCGGTAGACTAGCCCTTCATTTTGCTGTTATTTTCCCCCCATGGAGGATCATTATTCCCATTGGGTGGTTAGCATTTATTAGATGGATGCTTTTTAAAACCCTTAAGCGAGTCAAGCGTGACAAAATGCATCTGTTTTTTATACAAGTTGGAAATGCTTTCTAATAATCTAAACGCCGAATAGAATAATGGGCAGTAGGAATCTGGAGTAGTCCCAGAAGGCAAGAGAACCCAAGTGCCGTCTAAAGGAGAAAATAAAAACAAGAGGCCTGAAGCCATGGCTGTGTTTATTTTATTCTTGGCCCATGGAATCCTTTCACAGGAAAAATTTAAACCAGCAGTAGCTATTTATATAGCCACGCACAGAGTAAACACACATGGATGGGGTTGTCTCCATTCACAACACGGCAGCCATTTTCTTGGGATTCCTGCCACTTCCTGTTTCCATGGAAACGTTGTTTACCCTCTTTTGCTCTTATCGGCCCTCGACGTCTAGACCCGAAAGAATTCTAGTTCGGTGAACTTTGCTGAATAATAAAAGAAACATGAGTTGAGAATCAGACAAAGCTGGCGGAGGCTTCGGCCCTCTCTCCCCCCCACCCCGCCCGTACTGTATGAAGTCACAGAGTTGTAGTGGAAAGCTCAAAATGCCAGCAATCTTATCTTGACTGGAGAGCCGTGTTTGCTTTAGAACGGGAGCCCCTATGGCTGCTGGGAAACGCACGGCACCAGGCACTTGGTAAACATGTGAATCTGTGGTATGTGTAATACTGTGCAGAGCTCCATGGCTGACAAGTGGTGACAAAGTGGGAATTTTTTGTCATTTTTTAGGACGCCTATGTGTGCCTCAGTTTCCCCTGTCCTTTGCTTGGCTACCCAGTTGGGGGAGGGGGGGAAGGATTGCATTTGCTACCAGCTAAGAGACACAGGTGTGTATGTGCGTCACCTAGCTGTCTAAGTGGACTGAATGGATCATTAATAATGATTGGCCAAGGCCGACCCATCTCGGTGGAAGATCTAAGAATGGAAAGTGCGCTCACCGGGACATTGACACCTAGCAAGCAATGACCCCACCTCTGAGCAGGAAAACTGAGCACAGATCCCTGCTCGAGAACAAAGCCACGTGGGGGTATGAGGTGGGAGAATAAAGGTTGGCTTCTGGAAGAGGCTGGGGAATCTCTCACCTGAAAACTGACTAAGAAAGGAAGTCAGAGAGTGAGACAAAGAGCCTGAAAATGGAACTCACCACATCTTGACTGGTGAATTGCTCTAGGCTGACCAGAATGGACTACACTTTAATCTTCATTTCTCTCTGCTAACCTAAGGGCTTCCTATGCCATGTTCCAGTTGACTAACAAACCTGACTGTTTTGAAAACACCACTTGATTGTCACTGCAAATACTGGGCGAAGTGCATTAGTCCCTGAAGAGTGCCTAAATCTCTGCCAGAAGCCTCGCTGGACTTGCTGAGCGGAGCTCACAGTGTGAAGCAGGGGTGCTGAAGCCCAAGAGGTTCAGATTCATGAGGTGGTGCTGCTGCATGACCCACCCCAAAGGAAGAGTGAGAGCCCTTGGGGGTCTGGCGCAGCAAAGGGGTTCCTCCGAGAGACTGTTCCAAAGTGGCGGGTGTAGCACCGAGCCTGTGAATCCATGACGCAAGTACATGGTTGAGTAGAAGCTCCTCTTGATTTGCTGGCTAAGAGGTTCTTTAAGCTAATTAATCCATCTCTCTCCTTTCCTTTTAACTCTGCTGACAGCAGCTCCCACCTTGAAGAAACTTGATGTCTTAAAGTCTCTGTTTACCTCCTATCATTTTTCAAACATCTATAATCAGAGTCTGGCTGGAGTCAGTAACCCAATCTGCTAGCGCTTTTGAAGGGCACCACTATCTTTGTGCAGACAGTGCATATAGATGTTGACTTGCCACATAGCTTTGTTTTGTTTTTCAGCGTAGAAGGCAAATGAAATAGGACGCACTCAATCGCCGGGGGTAATTGCTGCGCCGAGATTATTGATTGTAAATATTATGCCTTGAGATTCTAGGCTGTTAAAGTTAACCAGCATCCTCCCTCTAGAGTTATCCTTGGAATTTGAGCTGCTAAAAAAAGAGCTGAGGATGTTAAGGATGAACGCACAGGCTGCTGCAGGCAGAGCTCATTTTTAACTCCTCAGACCAGGCAGTCTCATTCCTAGAGCCATAAACCGTTTTCAGGTTGGCTTTGTTTGGAGAATCAAAGGGGAATCCACAGGGTCCTTCATGGAACTCATGCACATGGGATTGTGGTCCCCGATGCAAATACCCCCAGACTGGGATGCCATTTGGGATCTAAATGGTGTGCCTGGTCCCATCTGTGCTGAAAATAAACACTTGGATTGTTCCCGTTAATCTAACTTCTGAACCCAGGGTGCCCACACTTTGCTCAACAGAGTGGCAGCACCAGCAATTTGTGCCTGCACCTGATTTGTACAAAGTGGAGGAGATTTCAAATGGAAACAACACCTGCAGAGGCTGGAGATCACAGGTCTAAACTGGTCGGATAAAGATGGAGCATTATGTGATGTGACGATATTGAAGATGAAGGTCGTGCAATGCTATGGGCCGCAGTTGGCTGTATTTTGACTACCTTTGTCCAAAGGAAAGAATTTGCAAACTTTTGAGGCACCTAAATCCATATTTTAAGCACCTTAATAAAAGTAGCCCATATATTTAGGTGCCTAACTTTAAGGCAACCAAGTCTGAACATCTGGAGTGGGGTTTTCTAAAGCATGTAAGTGGTTTAGGAGCACCAGAGCCACTGAAAGTGCTCCTAAGTCAGTGAGCACTTTTGACAGTCCCATCCTTTTTCATAAATCTTTTGTAACAATAGCGGCTTAGCTGCAAGAAACAAAAATGCTCATTGTGTTAGCCCGTGAAACAATCCCTTTCTTAAAGCACAATAATAGCAAGATGTGGGTGATACTTTTTTATTGGAAGAGCTTTTATAGCCTCAGGAAGGGAAAGTAACATGATTCTGCAGTACCTTGCAATAGGCCCTTTATTTCTCTAGCTGGCAGCCAGAGAGAGACTCTTATTGTTTTATGGATGATGGATAAGCCTCTTCTCCCCTCTGGACATTTCTTCTCACCTTTCCTGCTCCTCTTTATGAAATGTCTCTCTAATGGTAAATTATCAGGTAGGTTTTTGAAAGCCCCAATGGTGAATATGAAAAATCAACGTCCTGGATGTTTGAACCTTTCTGTTTAGTTTGATAATTAATCTTGAAAGAGAAAATCAAACCAACCAACCAACAAAAAATCCAGAGTCCAGTCCTATGAGAAATCATAGACACCTAACAATATCATCTTCACTTGCTGCAGATTAAATGTCTTGAGTGACAGCAGGTACAAAATGCAATCTCCATAAGTCCTGCCAGTTTTCTATTTGCTGTGCCAATCCACAGTCCGTATTTGGCATGGGGAACAGACCAAAGAAAAATATCACCAGGTTTGGTTAGCAAAACATTTTCATCAGTTACAGGACTACCGTGGTTGGAAGTGCCTAAAGACATCAAACTTTTACATACTTTTACCTTGTTTGATTTTTCTGATGTATTCTGTAAATTGTACTGTACCAGTGAAATAAAGCCTGTCATAATGTTCTGCAGATTTTTTTGAATTCCTACATGAGGTTTTGTTAGCAGTTGAGAAAACTTTCCCTTGGTTGTGTTTCAAAATGTTCTTTGATTGACCAAAACCAAAGATGGAAATCAAATTTTGGTAAGGGAGATATGTCAAGGCAACAGCCATGTAGACTTTATTACTTCTCTGGGTTTCTCAGCAGCAGCAGAACATCTGGGACTCAGAATACACTTGGTCTCTTTATCCCATGCAGCTATATCACCTCGAGCCATGCTCTTGTTAGCTAGGCGCGTTTGGGCTTGATCTACTTAAACTAATCTATCTAGGTATTTGAAGTGCACTCCAACCATAGTATATGAGCAGCTGGCTTGAGTCAACACCTGCATGGGAGAGTCTACCTAGGAAAGCACAAGGTGGTACAGGAAGATACATTGGTATTTCAGTAGGTGCTGTTAATCTGCTTTGAACCAATGCCCCAGCAGGGTGTTAAGGGCTCACTGGGGAGCTGGAGATGCTAGATGACATGAGACAGAGAGCCTGTGTTGAAGATCTGATGGCATAGTTTGCAAGTTAGCCTTGGTTAAATCTGAGTTTGGATAATTCTGTTCTGCTGACCTATCCCTCTGCTCCCCACCTCCACCACCCTTTGAGATTCTTCTGTGTCGCTCCTGGTATATGTTCGGGATTCTTGTGATACCCGTAGATCCAGGGCTTGTTCAATGGGAGTCTCTACTCTAGTTGCATTTGCCCTGATCTAAACCCAGAAGCACCCTTCAATGACTGGACTTATTTACCTCAGAATGTGGAGAACGGCTTGAAGCCCTGCTGAAGCGCCAAGGCATGGCTGCACACTCCTCAGGCCAGCTAGACATAAGAGTACGCTGGGGATGAACCTCTCCAGCCGATGAGAAGGGGCATGGTAAATTCCGAGATGCTGCTGCATATCTCTAAGAGATAAAGACAGGGCCCTTACTGACGTTGTCATGTCAGCAGCCTACAGCTGCTGCAAGCACAGGACGCTGAGAAGGGTGTATTTGTTAGTAGATATTTAGAAATCATTTGGCCGTGTGAGGTGTAGTAAGCTGTCAGCAGCTGGTGGTGACTAATTTTTGAGATCAGTTTATTCCAGAATTGCTTTAATCATTAGAAAATATATTTGATCGTTGTGCAACAATCCTCTGTTTCATTAGATGTGTGGTGGAATTTTTTTTTATTTTCCTGTAAATTATGACCCCATGCTAATATTTATAAGTTGTAATACATCGTCCTAAGTAGCGTGGCTCACTGCTGAATGAATAATAAACTTTACAGATGGAAAAGTCTATTTAGTCTATCCCTTGGGGACCAGCACATGATTCTTCCCTAAGGGAGATTCTCCAGTACTTTGTCCAGTCTAGTTTTAATGTGTTCATTTGAACCCAAAGCATGCCCAGTATTGCAGCCCCCACTACTGACACCAGTGTCCTGTTCTTGCACCAGCATTGCCTTTCTACCAGAAAGTAGCAGATATCCAGGGCCTGGCTGGTCAGCTTCCCAGTGGGGGAGAAATCAGTGACCCAGAATCTTGATATAGTCTATGTGTAACTTGTTTTATTTACATGGATACACCAGCCCTGGAACAGAGATGGTCAAACAGCATATAGGGCAATCCCTTCTTCCAGGAATTTCTGCCTAGTTCCAGTGCCCAGCTCCCAGAGAGCTACTCTGCCTCAACAGACCCCAGTCAGTCCAAAACAGAGAACAAACTCTCCTGCTACTCACACAGCTCCCCCTCCAAAGACTTTTAGTTTGGAAAAGAGAAGACTGAGAGGGGACATGATAGCAGTTTACAGGTATCTAAAAGGGTGTCATAAGGAGGAGGGAGAGAACTTGTTCACCTTAGCCTCTAAGGATAGAACCAGAAACAATGGGTTTAAACTGCAGCAAGGGAGGTCTAGGTTGGACATTAGGAAAAAGTTCCTAACTGTCAGGGTGGTTAAACACTGGAACAAATTGCCTAGGGAGGTTGTGGAATCTCCGTCTCTGGAGATATTTAAGAGTAGGTTAGATAAATGTCTATCAGGGATGGTCTAGACAGTATTTAGTCCTGCCATGCGGGCAGGGGACTGGACTCGATGACCTCTCGAGGTCCCTTCCAGTCCTATAATCTATGAATCTATGAATCTATGAACCAGTGCTTCTGTACAGAAACTAACAACCACAGAGTATGTCTTCCCAAAACTGAACATTTGCTCATACCCTATGAAAAAGAAGTCGGAAGACTATGTGTAATACTTGGTGATGCCTGGCATAGCAATATGTTCTCTTTATATGGTACCCTATTGTCCCTATGAAGACAGCAAGTAGGCCATGAGGCTCCTGGAAACAGAGGTTTTCCTTTTATAAGGAATCACAGACAACAAAGCCCATATATATTAAAGAACTTTTCTTTTCACTACATCAGCTACTTCAGTTTCCGTTTCTCACCCTCAAAGCCATACCGAGATAGGAATCAATGTATAATGGACCCTAAAAATCATAGTAAAATTTACCACATTAGGGGTTTGGCTAGGTTACAAGGAATCTGTTCATCTGACATTTGAACCCTTACATCCGGAAGCAGCTGTTCTACCAGTTGAGACAATGAAAATGTCCATTGGCTGTCACTAAAACCTGCACTTCTGTCCTCCACCTGCTAGGGGGTGAGACCATTGCAGTGTCAGCCTTCCTGTCTCTGTAACCAGTGTCTGTGGGTGCAATACAGACCATGACATATTGGTTACCCTGATGTCCCCAAACCCCAAATTTAGTAGTTTTCATAAAGCCAACTCCTATCCCAGGTGTCTCAGTGAAGCCTTATCAGTTAGCATGGAAATCCTAGCTATTCCTAGTGTCTATTTACCCTAACTAGGATCTGAGTCTGATCTCGCTTACCCTAGGTTTATGGCACAGTCACACATCATGCTTCACTTCTGATGCCTACAGTGAGAGTGGGACTGGACCCACGCACAGGCGGAACACCATTGACTTCACTGAACTTCTTACCACTGATTGACACTGATCAGAATCAGGCCCTACACGACAGAGCTGCTTACACAAATCCTTCCTGTTTGTAAATTTCAGGAAACACTGCAACTGTGCCATGTTCTCAGGTATATACCTTCTAAATAACAGCCTGAATTCCACTCATGTGGTTTCGTTTTCTACAACAGGCAGAAAACAAATGATAATACTAAGCACTCTGTTTTCTTTAAAGATGTTCATTAACATCCCAGTCCAACTGGCATGGAAGGCAATGGGAATCTTTTCATCACTGGCAATGACTGTGTGGTCGAGTAATTAAGGTAGCAGGTTCAGGACTCCTGGAATCTACTCTTTACTCAGCCTCTGACTCTGTCACCCTGTGTGCCTCAGTTTACCCTTCCGTAACAACCTTTACCTGCAGCACTAGGGTGCTGTGCAGCATAATTAATTATTGATTGTAAAGTGCTTTTTAAAATCTTCAGCTGAAAGGGGCAACTAGAAGAAACGGATGCGTAAGCTGGCAAGAGTAAACCCCATAGTAAACCTTTCCGAATGCTAACAGAAAAACTGCATTTTTTTATTTTTTAAACTTCCTAAATAAAAATCTGTTTTGTTCAGTGCTCTATGAAATGTAGAAAGGCAGAGAAGAAATGGCAATAAAGATAGGGTGACCAGATGTCCTGATTTTATAGGGACAGTCCCGATTTTTGGGTCTTTTTCTTATATAGGCTCCTATTACCCCCATCCCCTGTCCTGATTTTTCACAATTGCTGTCTGGTCACTCTAAATAAAGAGCAGTGAGGACGCAGCCCCTTCTATCAAGTTTACTCTCTTCATATTGAGTGTGGAAAGGCTGAGAATCCACACCCTGGGGGCTGCTATCTTGGTAGAGCGGAGCTGTATTGACAGAACTGAGCGGTTCACCTTAAATAAAAACAGAGCAAAAAAGAAACAGATCTTTCGTGACCTGGATCTTGGAGGGAAACTCTATTAATCCTGCTTCCTTTCTCATGACAATAGGATGGGGTTAAGTGATTTAACTTTAGAAGTGAGTTAAAACGGCTTTCATTTTGTTCTTGTTTTTCTTCTTTTTTTTTTTAGGATTAAAAACAAAACAAAAAACCCACAAAGTGTTTTTTCTCCCCCTTCTGGCTTAATTCCTCAAGAATGCCGAGGAACGCATTGAACATGGCTGTCCTCAGGCACCTAACTTTAATCACATTGTAAACCTTTTGTAAAGGTACTGTAGAAAGGATAGGCCATATAGGGTGCTAATTAGCTCTGAGTTAAGCTTCTGAGAAATCCAATTGAAATTAATACTGGGGGGGAGAGGGGGACACATCCAGGAATGCAGGTAGCAGAATGAGAATGGAGGTGAATGAATAGCCTTTGCTGCTTGTATATCCTCACCACTGTGCTAGCCAGACAGGTACCGGGATAAGGAAAGTTTAATCTGAGACCATAGAAAATTGCATTGTGGCCTGTCTTTAGGGCCACAGCCTGGGTTTTAGCTGCTGCTGTCAGCAGGACTATCTTTCCTTTAGGGAACAGAAGGAGAGCCAGAGAATCACCATGCTGCGATATAGAGTCCATCCTGGTAGGGGACTGGATTAGGATCATTCTCCTGGCTTTGCTACTCTCTACACGCCAGAGCAAAAAAACAAAAAAACAAAAAAAACAAACCTGGGGAAGGGAAAAAAAGCTAAAGCCAGACAGGAAGAACATGCCAGCCTCATCTATTTGATTTCTTATGATTCGCTTTCCAGTTTGTTATTTCCAGGGAGTACTTTTTGTAGCTGTTTTGGTTGCAGAGATTTTCGATACAATGTTTATTTTACACCCCTCCCTGCTCTGTTCTGACCTGGGAAATACGCCATATGTTATATTTTTTAAAATAATGGCTGCTTTGGGGATCTGACAATTAACACGATGTTTTACAATTCACCAGAGCTGTTTCCGGCCACTTAGCAAGAGGGTTTCTTTTTAGCTGTGTCACAGAGTTGGCTAGTAGCAATAAACAGATAACACCCAGAAAACATCTAGATTTTTATCAGAAAAACATAACAGCAAAAAAGAAAAGGAATTTTCAAACACAAGGTTCTAGCTCTGAAAACCTCACATTGACTTCTCCACAGGCCCAAGCCCAGATCCTCGAAGGCATATAGGCATCAGAAGTTAGGTGTCTAAATATTGTTGAGGATCTGGCCCTAGGCTGGGAATTCAACCTCTTCTAGGAGAGACTTCTTGATGACCATTTGAACTTTCTACTGTGGTTTTATAACACAATGAATCATCCTGTCTCTAACTGAAATATTAGGCCAAATTCTGAGTTGCCTCTGGCCCAATCTGTCAGATAGCTTGTTAATGTTTTTATTGTTGATATGTTATGTCTTGGGTTTTTTCCTTAGTGATGCTTTAAATTAAGTTTTCCCAAATAAATCTGATTTTCAATCACGGAAGTTACTAGTAGTTGACTAAGATAGACATGACCCTGCTCCCAATTCTCTGTCTCTTATTATAAATTAGAATGGATTTGTTTGCTTGGAAAAGGGTCCACCTCATAAAGTATGAGACAGGGACTTTTTGTTCTGTGTTTGTCCAGCACCTAACGCTTCATTCTCCCACGTGCTACAAAAATACAATAATAAACAATTGCACCGATTCCTATGACACCTCCTTCAATGTATCTGAACACAAAAAATTCTGGGCAACATCTGAAGCAAACAGGTTGCTAGTGTTTGAATGGAATATAGAGCCATGGAAGGAAAAAAGGTTGTGAACCCCTGAAACTGAAGATGACATAGATACCAATTTATTATGAAAAGCAGTTTTCTGTTGAATAGCAACAGAAAGGACTGCAATCTCAGAGATGCTACAGTCCTGGTTTGGTATGGTGCTGGTATGTTCTCTCTCCTTTTTATTTTGTTCAGAAACACGCTAGGACATTTTTTTATCCTCCCACTACTGCAGTGGCTGCATATGTATAGAGACTGCTGAACTGGAGAATTGTCCATAAAGTGCTTAAGAATCTTCCTTTGCTGTCAGTAGCATGTAAACAGGTGCTAACCATCATCTTTATGCTTCCTTAAAGAAATGGGTAAAAATACAGTTAACATTTCATAATGACTCAAGCCAAAAAAACAAACAGCTTGTCAGGAGAGATCATCCTTTGATTGCCACCCTTGTGGACTGAAGTCTGAGTCAGCATCCTAAGCATGCAACACATTATTGGAGTGATGTAGAATGCAGGCATTTATTTCCCCAAGCCTAGGCATGCACAGTTTGGCTAAGAATTGGACCTGCTGTCAGTACAAAGGTTATCTGCCCATTGATCACTGACGGGTGCTAAGTTCCAGCTGCCTCACTGATTTGTATCTGAACAAAGGTGTTTCTTTAAAAAATAGGTGGATGGTAGGTTAAGCCTGGCCTACACTAGAAAATTAGATCAGTTTAACTACATTGGTCAGGGGTGTGAAAAATCACACCTTCAGCGGCATAGATGACCTAAATCCCTGTGTAGACAATGGTAGGTCGATAGAAGAATGCTACCACCCAGGGCCAGTGCAAGGATATTTTACGCCTTAGGCGAAACTTCCACCTTGTGCTCCCCCCCCGCACACACATCGGTTCATTGAGGGGCAAATCCCAACGAGCCTTTATAGACCCCAGGGGCCAACCTGCCCAGGGGCTGCTCCCCAGATCAGATTCCCCCCTCCCCGCCCCCTGAACTCCCCTGGAGGGTGCACAGCCCCCCCCCCACGAACCCTCCCCTCCCCTCCCCACCCCGGCGGCCCTCGCCCCAAGTCCACTCACTGGCTTTGCCGGGCTTGGGCCGCTGCAGCAGCTCAGCAGGGAGGAGCCGCCTTCTGGAGGCACCGGAGAGCCACAGCGTCCCGCTTGCAGCGGCGGCGAGCCCCAGCCATGGAGGAGCCGGTGCGGCGCAAGGGGGTAGCAGCCCTGAAAAGGCGGCAGCACTGCTGTCAGGGAGCAGCTGCTCCCCCCGCCCCTCCTGCCCAGGCTGTGTCCCGGCAACCCTCTCCCTGGGGGCTCCTGCAGTGGATGCATGCGGGCGCCGGACCCCATGGGTCCCCCGGCTGCCCCCTCGCCAAACTTGGGCTCTGCGGCTCCCGGGAATGTGAGCCACCACCGCCGCTGCGCCTCCTGGAGCAGGCTCAGGGCCCCGCGCCCCGGCGATGGTTCACATGCCTGGGAGCCGCAGAACCTGAGCGCGGCAAGGGGGTAGCCGGGGGGCGCACAGGGGCCGCTGCCCGCATGCATCCACTGCAGCCTTCAGGAGCCCCCAGGGGAGCGCTGGGCCGCAGCCTGGGCAGGAGGGGTGGGGGGTGCGGCTGCTCCCTGCTAGCGGTGCCGCCGCCTTTGCAGGGCTGCTGCCCCCCTGCACTGCGCCAGCACCTCCATGGATGTGGCTCGCCGCCACCGCAAGCCGATGCTCTGGCTTTCCAGTGCCTCCGGAAGGCAGCTCCTCCCTGCCGAGCCACGGCACCGCTTTTTGGTGCCCCCAACCACTTGGCACCTTAGGGCCTAGGCGACCACCTAGTTCGCCTAATGGTTGCACCGGCCCTGCTACCACCTCTCGGGGAGATGGATTACCTATGCAGTTGGTGGACTCTCTTTGGTGTAGGTAGTGTCTCTACACTGAAGCACTACAGTGGTGTAGCTCTGCTGTTGTAGCTTTTTACATATAGACAAGCCCTCAACTCCTTATGTTATTTCCATTTGTATTTTATGTGTTACAACCCAAGCTCTCAAAGTTGAGCTTGTTTCATTTAGGGTTGGGCTACTTAAAACGCTACAATGGCACAGCTGCTCGGCTGCAGTGCTTCAGTGAAGATGCTACCAATGCCAACGGGAGGGGTTCTCCCGTTGGCATAGGTAGCCCGCCTCCCGGAGAGGCAGTAGCTAGGTCGACGGGAGAATTCTTCCACTGACCTCGCACCGTCTATGCAGGGACTTCAGTTGGCTTACCTACGCCACTCAAGGGTTTTCACACCCCTGAGCACCGCAGTTATGCTAACCTAATTTTCTGCTGTAGGTCAGCATAACTGTGTCGCTTAAGGGCGTGAAAAATCCTGAGCAACAAAGTTAAATGGACCAAACCTCTGGTGCAGACACAACTCGGTCAACAGGAGAATTCTCCCGTTGACCTAGCAACTGCCTCTCAGGGAGGTGGATTACCCAGGCCAACAGGAGAACCTCTCCCATTGGTGTAGGTAGTGTCTTCATTGAAGTGCCACAGCAGTGCAACTGCAGCATTTTAAAACCCTTAGACTTTCGCTTGTGGGTCTTTGTAAATCATGGTGATAGGACATCATTCTGGAGACTCAAGTCTTCTGTTCATCCATGGGACTAGAGGAAGAATCCCACCCTATCCTCAGCCAATTCCCCCTGACCTGGAGAGATCACCTCCAGCAAGAAGAGAGGACTCCAGCCTCCAAGACCTATTCAATCCTTGACTCCTCTGCTGACTCTAACAAGGGTGGCAATTGTGGGGATGTGTTTATGATCTGGCCATCTGCTACTGGGAGCTGGACTGAGATTAGCAATTTGTTTCACATAAGGCATCAAAGCCTGCTGTAGCCCAATCTATAGATTGTGTATTCAATATATTGATTAATTAAGAATTCCCAGTTATCACTTGAAGGGTTGACAGGTTCTTGTCCCAAGATCAGGCCCAATATTATTAACATTACTGTTCAGTGGGAAACCCTGTTGTGCACAGTTGCAACACTCACACTTCAGGAATCCTTCTGCATTTGTAATAGTTTATTGATACGTTGGCAAAGTCACAAACACTCTAACCCATCAAGGTAGAAAGAGATAATATAGAATGTCCATCTTCACATCTATATGCTCACACCATCCCTTGCAGAACCTGAAATGTTAGTTATCTTCCTCATCACCATCACCTTCCTCATTATCACCACTGGCCATCATCCTGGCACCTCCCAAGGGCTACATCTCTCTCTCCTCCTGCACACTGGCTGGGATACAATTTTTATAATATGTGACGCTGTTGCCACTATGCCTATTCAGTTGGGGTTTCTCCCCTCTTCCTTATTTGTATTTTCTCACCCTACTGATGTTGTGATGCCCTTCTCCTATAGGTTAGTATATTAATTATCTCAATTTATCAATTCGTTGCCATGGCACTCTTATGGTGAGACACCTGCAGATGTTCCTATTCTAAAATATACAAAAGCTGGTGTTAGCTCATGTTCCTGTGGCTGGCTGGTGTCTTCATGGACAAACGTCCTCCTAAATCACTCTATTCCCAGTTCCCCAAAATTTAGGGGTGACCATTAGGCCATTTATCTGTGCCAAAGTTCATAGGCCTCAAGCCTTATACTAACTGCTGAAGCCAATGTCATACAGGATTCCGGCCTGTAGGTTCTTTGGGTTACTGCTAAATAAACTAAATGCTAAAGCTAGCTCAATAGGGTACACTGCACGGGAGTCAAATTGGTGATTTGGACTGAATGGGACTGTAAATCATTAATGATCCCATGACCCATCCAGTCCCACTCTCTTTTCGTTTAGGGCAGGCCTTAATTGAAGTGCACTGTGGTGCTATAATATCTGAGGAACTATGGGAGTAATATGAATATAAACAACTCTTCTGTTGAAAATGTGACTGGGTAAAACTTCGGTGGGATGCGTTTCCATTTTCACTGGAAATCCTCAGTGAAGTCTATTCTCAAGGAAACCTCTTCCATCTTGGTTACCAGACAATTTGTGCAATGCTTGTGTGTCAAAGGAGACACCTGAAATAATCCATAAAGAAACTTGTAGACTGAGTGGGCTCCCCTACAATCCGCTTAGCTCCTGTGGCCCAGAGACAGTAGCGTAGGCAGTGGACTAGGATTCTGACCTGGGTTCTATTCCAGCAGTGTTGTGGACCTGCTGTCTAACCTTGGGCAAGTCTTTTTAGCTCTCTGTGTCTCTGATTTCACTCCCACTCTTTGTCTTGTCTGTTTAGATAGAAAACTTTTCTAGATAGGGACTGACTTATCCTGTGTTTGTACAGTGTCCTGTACAATAAAGCCCTGATCTTGGTCAGAGCCTCTAGTTGCGACTTTAATACAAATAGCCTGTTACAATAACATTAGATTGCCAAACTATCTAGTACTGTGGAACCTCAGTTACTTGAAGTTCTCAGGGAACACTAAACCTCCAGAGATTTGGATACCTGGGGAAGTCATCTTTATGTACGTAAATCTATGCATCTAAAAAGACATTTGCAGCTTCAGATGACAGTTTGAGCTGGGTGGTGATTAGACTAGCAAGATTCTGCTGTATATGCTGCAAGGAAGTCAAACTTCCTTGTTTAGATGAAAAAAAGGTATCCCAAAAGCATAGCCTTCATTCTGATCTCAACCCAGCTGACATCAGTGGAGTTACTCCTGATTTACACCGGTGTGAGATCTGAATGAGGCTCGCTGTATTCATTTCAAGGCTTTGGGACTCCCTGGGGGCAGGAAGTTTAGTTATATAACTCCCCTTCATTTACAAGAGTACAGCTTTTACATTGAAATTTATCATGTTCTCCATCACCATGGCCTCTGGGAACATCACACTTGAACCCAAGCTGCAGATGACATACCACATAGTTGTTGGTACCTATATTAGCTACAATTGTATTATTAACGTGTTTCTATTACAAGTTGACTTCTTCCAGTCATACTTGATTAACCTGCCTTAATAAAAAAAAAAGAAGACTTTAGAATCTGCACCTTTAAAGTTGACAACCTTTATAAGATATTTTTGCCTTTCTTTCCCTGACGTATCTTCCTTTTCTTTTGCCACTAGTTAGTGAAACGAACTAACTTTATATTTGTGCTGTTTTGCCAGAGCACAAAAGCCATCTTCTTATTAATCACAGGATTGGTCTCCTCTTCCCATGAAGCCATATCACATTTTCCATCATGCAAATGAAATGTGTAAAATAGTTTTCTTTTAATCTGTTCTACTGGTAAATTAATCCAGCATTACAAACTCAGCAATAGAGTTAGATGATCTGTATATAATAGGTTTAGTCAATTGAATCAGTAAAGCCTTGCCTGTTCTCCATATAAAAGGCTATAGAAATCTATGAAATCCACTTGCATATGTTTCCATAAAGTAGACCATGCTGCAACTTCCTGTTGTTCCTTTTTGAAAACCAAAAATTATTATATGAGGCAATTGACATTTAATTTCATGACCTTGATGTTTTTGCTGCATGACTGTCAAGGCTATGAAGAATAATAAGGGTTTGGGGACAAAGCAGGAGATAGTTAAATGTTGTAATGCAATCATTCAATGTGTAATTCCGAAGATTATGTCTAATGCTTTGCAATTTAACAAGTTGTCGATATTGAATGTCATTGCATATGATCAGAATTTCACAAATATTTTGTGTGATCTTTTGTGGTTAAATCTGGACAGAAATCCAAGTTCAGCCCAACCCATTTTTGTAGTGTAGTACTGTCTTTCCAACTTTGGTTTGTTTTAAATGCTATCTGGTAAATTTTCATAAAATGGTCAAAGGGGATGTATAAAGCAGAACCCATCTTCTTAGCATGGGGGTTGTGAATAGGTGGAAGAGGGTTGTGACCACCCTGCTTTTGCCACATTGCTAGATGGAGGGAGGTGCCAGCGAGGCGGAAGGGGAATTTGGGGGATGGGTTGAGACCCACAGAAGCGGAATATGAGAAGCAGCAGAAGCGGTTGCTGGGTGATTGCATATGCAATGCACCATTGCAATTGGCCTAGTCCACTCATGGTTGGGATTAGATTGACTACTCCAGATGCCAAGCTGGAAGCCCCCCCTTGTGAAACACCTTGGGAGCCATAAAACTCCCTCCTCCCCTCCCAGCATCAGTGCCTTGACTGGCTCCACCCTTCTATGGGCCTTGATGCTGCCTCCATCCAGACTACTCTGCGGTGTGGCCAGGGTGTCCTGTGAGTCGATGTTATTACCTGCACTGCCACCAAGCCAGGGGAGCCCTGTGGAAGGGGAAATGGACCTGCAAGCTAAGAGCCTCCAAACACCTCCTGGTCACAGGCCCATGCCAGGCAGAGGGGCATCCCCTGTGGAGAGTCATGTGAGGTGGGGGCACAGGGACTATGTCAGGCAGGGCTCTGGCAGTGGCACTGAAACAATTTTTATAGTGGGGATGCTGAAAACCATCAAACAAAAGCCACTTCAACCCAGGAGGTGCTGCCAAACCTCCAGCACCTTTGGGAGAGCAGAAGGGGCCCTGTGGAGAGCCCTGTGCAGGCATGGGCTGTGCCAGGCAGGGCTCTGGGGGGGCAGGGGGCTGTGCCAAGCAGGGCAGGGGGCTGTGCCAGGCAGGGCTCTGGGGGGGCAGGGGGCTGTGCCAAGCAGGGCAGGGGGCTGCGCCAGGCAGGCTCTGGGGGGACAGGGGGGCCACTTCAACCCAGGAGGTGCTGCCAAACCTCCAGCACCTTTGGGAGAGCAGAAGGGGCCCTGTGGAGAGCCCTGTGCAGGCATGGGCTGTGCCAGGCAGGGCTCTGGGGGGGCAGGGGGCTGTGCCAGGCAGGGCTCTGGGGGAGCAGGGGGGCCCTGTGTGGGGGTGGGGCTGTGCCAGGCAGGCTCTGGGAGGGCAAGGGGGGCCTGTGTGGGGGTGGGGCTATGCCAGGCAGGCTCCGGGAGGGCGGGGGGCCCTGGGGGGGGGGCTGCGCCAGGCAGGCTCTGAGAGGGCGGGGGGCCCCTGTGTGGGGGTGGGGCTGCGCCAGGCAGGCTCTGGGAGGGCCGGGGGGCCCCTGTGTGGGGGTGGGGCTGTGCCAGGCAGGCTCTGGGAGGGCGGGGGGCCCTGTGTGTGTGTGGGGGGGCTGTGCCAGGCAGGCTCTGGGAGGGCGGGGGGCCCCTGTGTGTGTGGGGGGGGGGCTGTGCCAGGCAGGCTCTGGGAGGGCCGGGGGGCCCCTGTGTGGGGGTGGGGCTGTGCCAGGCAGGCTCTGGGAGGGCGGGGGGCCCTGTGTGTGTGTGGGGGGGGCTGTGCCAGGCAGGCTCTGGGAGGGCGGGGGGCCCCTGTGTGTGTGGGGGGGGGCTGTGCCAGGCAGGCTCTGGGAGGGCGGGGGGCCCCTGTGTGTGTGGGGGGGCTGTGCCAGGCAGGCTCTGGGAGGGCAGGGGGGGCCCTGTGTGGGGGTGGGGCTGTGCCAGGCAGGCTCTGAGAGGGCAGGGGGGCCCTGTGTGGGGGTGGGGCTGTGCCAGGCAGGCTCTGGGAGGGCAGGGGGGCCCTGTGTGGGGGTGGGGCTGTGCCAGGCAGGCTCTGAGAGGGCGGGGGGCCCTGTGGGGGGGGTGAGGGGCTGCGGAGCCCTGTGCGGAGGGGTGGGGGGGCGATGCCGCTGCCGCTCTGGGTAGCCCGTGCGGGGCGGGGTGATGATGCCGCAGCCGCCCACAGGCGGCGAGGGACGGGAGCCCCACGGCGAGGCCGAGGTGGAGGCAGCGCTCTCGGGGCCGGTCCTCGGGCAGGGCCATAGGGCCGCACCTGTGGGCACCGCGCACGTGGGCCACGAACCAGACGCTTCTCCGTCCCTTCGGCCCTTTAAAGGGCCAGTAGCTCCGCGTCCCGTCCGCGGGTTCTCCCACGCGTGCCGGCCCAGCCCCTGTGCGAGGTGTGAGGGGAGGCGTGTGTTTGGCCATCGGCTCCCCACCCCCATCTGCAGCGTTGGTACATTCCGAGTGGAGCGGGAGGGGACCAGTGGCAGTTGGCTGAGAGCGGGCGGAGGGAGGGGCTCGGGGGCGTGGCCTGCGCGCGCCCTCTGGCGCTGGGCGGGGTCCGGGCGCGCGCGGGGGAGGGGCCGCCCGGGGCCCCGCCGCCGAGTGCGGTCAGTGTGCGCGAGGCAGCGGTCGGGGCGGGCGGTGGTGGATGGAGGGTCCGGTCCGGATCGCCCGCACTCTCTGGAATGTACTGGGGGCGGCTGCCGAGCGGGAGCGGGGGCTGTCTGGGCACGGCCAGCCCGGCTGCTGAGAGGTACCGGGGCGGGGCTGCGGGGCGCCGGCTGGCCTGGCCGGGACAGGGTGGCTAGGCGGAGGGGGTGTCGCGCGGGTCGGGGCAGGTTACCTGGAGGGGTCCAGGGGGTGCTGGGTGCCAGGCGGCGATGCTGGGTGCCAGGCGTGGGGATCGATTTTGGGAGGTGCTGGGTGCCAGGCGGGGGGATCGGGGCTGGGGGGTGCCGGGAGCGGGGATGCTGGTTGCTAGGCGGGGCGTGCTGGGTTCTGGTTCAGGGGATCTGGGGTGCTGGGTGCCAAGCGGGGGGGTTGGGGTTGGGGGGTGCTGGGTGCCAGGCGGGGAGGTTGGGGTTGGGGGGTGCTGGGTGCCAGGCGGGGGGGGCTGGGTGCCAGGCGGGGGGGGTTGGGGTTGGGAGGTGCTGGGTGCCAGGCAGTTCAGTGTTGGGGCTGCTGGGTGCCAGGCGGGGGGGTTGGGGTTGGGAGGTGCTGGGTGCCAGGCGGGGGGGTTGGGAGGTGCTGGGTGCCAAGTGGGGAGGTTGGGGTTGGGAGGTGCTGGGTGCCAGGCAGTTCAGTGTTGGGGCTGCTGGGTGCCAGGCGGGGGGGTTGGGGTTGGGAGGTGCTGGGTGCCAGGCGGGGGGGTTGGGAGGTGCTGGGTGCCAACTGGTGGATCAGGCTTGGAGAGTGACTGGCAAGCGAAGCTCTTGCCTTCAGTGCTCTCAACTAATGAGTGAGTGGCAACAGGGGGTAAGCCTTGGGTGCTGCGTGGCCAGGTCCCTAGCCAGGGCAGTCTCCTTCAGGTACCGTGCATAGGGTTGTGATGCATTAGCTAGGACCAGCCAGTGTGATGTCCCCTCTGTAGGCTCCAGGAAAGGTGCTAAGCTATTCCTGGATGGTGTTAGCATTGAAGGGTGTTATACTGGGCTATTTACCTTCCTGTGATGCTTAAAGATCTTGGTGTGACTTCCCACCCTGTAGGTACTATAGAATTTCCTGGGAATATAGCAGGTAGGGGGTGCAAGGAAAGGTCATTTCTGGAGACAGAGATCACCAGATACCAGCTGCTCCACCTTGGGACTATTGTGGGCTTGTTTTTGATAAACAACACCTCACATCCTCCAGTTGAAGCCTAGGAAGAGACATAGGAGTGATTGCCTTCCTGAGTTGCCTGGATTAGGTATGAGAGGAGAGGGCTAGTCTGACACTGCCTCCTTAAGTTCTGATGTTGATAGCTTAATCCCGCAAATGTTCCCAGAGCAAAACCAAGGGCAGCAGAACCCAAGCTACCTGGTCTTCAGTCATTCTGCTGCTCAATACAATAATAATACTCTGGTACCTCATAGACAGAAACATATACTCAGCAGAACTAAAGGCAGTGCCTGGCATATAGTTGGTAAATGTGATTGAGAGAGACAGCTGTCAACTTCAGATTGTCAAATTAACATTCAGTACAGCTCCTTTTAAACATTAAATTGTAAGTTGCCTCTTGTTTTTCTTAAGACTATTTATAGCAGCAGCTGTTGGGACGTTCTCTTCATTTGGGACAGGATGAAAGATTAGATTTTGTTTGGAAATTTTAAATTAGCTGTTTGACTAACTGCTACTCAGCTAGAAAACATTCTTACTGTCAAGGAGCAGCGCAAACTGCCACTATCTGTTAAGCACGTGTTGAAATTGTACAGTGCACAAATGAGCAACTTGGAAAAGTAGACAAACACTGTCAAATGGGGAAACCTTTGCACTTCCTTGAAGTTGAATTCAGCCAGTGTTTTGACTATTTAACATCCAAAATGTACTTCGTTGTTCTTAATGTTGTTTAACTGCATTCAGAATCTTGTTTAATTGATAGTCTTGAGAGGACGATATAATTTCATGAGCAAAGCATAGATTCCCAAGATCATTATTTATGAGAAGTAATGATTCATGTGCAACTCATTTTTGTCTAATAAAACCCTTCTTGGGTTGTTCAAACTCTTTATTTTTGGTATGAAATGCTTGAGCACATCCCAAGCTTCAAGATCAAAAAGTACAAAGGATCATAGAGTTGGACCTCACTGATCCAGCCAGTGTAGGTTTGCATCAGTCCTTGCCTGCTGTTGCAGGTGGTTTGACTTTGAAGTGAGCTAATTAAATTGATGTTGTTTAGATGGACAGCTTTATGCAGGTCAGCAAGGCAGAGTTGAATGAGATTTGTGTACTTGAGTGGGGGCTCTTGTCACTAAAAGTGAAAGGTAAACCTAATTTAATTGTTCTTGTTCTATTGCCTCATCAGACAGGGTTTGTTTTCAGCTTGACAAAACATTTTCATGACTTTCTTTGCTCATATTAAATTAGGTAGTCTGGGCTCTTTATTTTATCTTTAAGTATACATGGGGGGGGGGGGGAAATCTTATTCACTAGAAATGTTTTCCCTCAAACTGTGTATATATAAACTGAAAAATGAATATATATTTGTGGATTCCATTCGTTTGTTTTTAAACAGAACTTTGAGGGGAAAACCCCAAACTTATTTACTATATTGACTATAATAGGAATATACTGGGATATATTTTTTATTTTCTCTGAATTCCCCTGTGCATCCTATCATCAGTCTCTTTATTGGAATCTCGTTGAGATAGGGATTTTTTGGTATCTTTCTGTCTTGTAACAGACATTGTACTTTGGGACATAAACAAAAATCACTAAAATTAAAGGAGAAAGTTATTTTGTAATTGTGGTAATGTAATATCTGGAGAATGTAAGACTCATAAAATTATAATATTTAGTGGCACTTATTCTAAAATAAAGAGATGAGTTGGTACCAGTTTCAATATAAATGCTAATTTGTATTAATGTGCACTTAGTAAAGGAGATAACTTCATGTTTTTCAGTTAAAAGTACGGAATCCTGCCATATGGAATAATATGGAATGTCACTTTCAAAATCTTAGCTTATAGGAAAATAAACCCCTTTTCCATGATTCTTTTTTCATTTCCTACAGTATCACTGGTGTGATCTGAATAATAGTACTGAGGTGATATTATTAATGTGGCTTTTTAAAATCAAACTAATTATATTTGCCTGAAAGAGCCACATTAGTGTGCTTCTAGCTCCCTGGTGCCTTTTTGGAGCCCTGGAGACAGCCTAGTGAATAGGGCTGAAAATTCATTCTGTATTTGATTAAATGGAACAGACTCGTTGCGCCTTACCCCAGCAGGGGCTATGAGATCTCTTGATCCTCGAAGCGGCTCAGAGACCCTGGGAATTCCATTAGCGAGCACCTGAGGAATTTCTGCCCTGCAGTGCCTTTTTTTGGTGGTAGTGGGGGGAGAGAGCGAGTAGTATAGCAGTGTTGATGGTGGGCGGAGGAGGCTGCATTGGAAGAATTCATATGTTGGCAGATCTAAAATCAAGGCATGACTTAACAGCTTATCTTGTAAGAGAAAAGCCCAACCCAAAGGCACACTATTAGCCAAGACTTCTTATATTTAAAGTGGAACTGTGGTGTGTATTGGGCACTGAGATGAACTCATCCACACAATTTATTGCACCCGTCTGACTCGTTAGTTCTCAAACTGTAGACACAAATTGGAGGAAAACAAATATAAAAACATATACTTGCAAGTCTGGTGAGTTTCTAAAAACAATTTACAGGATGTCAGCTGTTTTACCTTGACTAATTGTTAACAATTTGGGGTTTTATTGCAGTCTTCCAAAGAAAGTAAATCTGCATGATTGTTTTCTTTTAACTTGTCACCACAAAAGTCAATTTAAAATAATTATATATTTTGATTTTTTTTTTGTCCCAGGTCATTGTAGATATAAAATTATAATGCTAGAAGAACCTGAACTCACTCTTCATATCCTCTTTATTGTCTTAAAACTTTAAAATTGATACCTCAATATTATTTTTGCCTAATATGTTGCTTTCTCTGAAGTTAGTCTAGAGCAAAAAAGTGTAATTCTTAAAGAACCTTCTTTTGTACATTTTAAAACGTCTTGCGATTTCAAATAACTTGTATTTTTTATTTTTAAGATTTTCTTGATTCAATTGTGTATTTTTATTAAAATAAAATCTTAGTAACTGGTCTTGAGTTTGAATTTAATGTTGGTTAATTGGTTGTTTTAGTTTTTTCTCATGAGTGAGTGAGTGGGATTATATGGCTGGTGACTTAATGGAAGAACTTTCAGCCAGCCTTGAGCTAATACAGGCTGTTGTAGTATATTCGAGAGTTTATTTTTTGTCATTTTGACTAAAAGTAGAAATCTGAATTTAGGTGCAAACTTGCAGCGCTTCCTGTAATTATCTCAGTAAGTAAATTTACATTATCACTAAAGAAATTTGTTAGTGTTGTTTTAACGTAACAAAAAATGTATTAACATAAAAAATAAATACTTTTTTCCCCATATTCTGTCACATTGTCTTAACTTGAAAGGATTGGGAAGCTAATAAATCTGACCACATGTAGGACACCTTGTATTTCAGTTACCTACTTGAATTGTTCTGTGCCAGCAATAATATAGCTACTTTATTACATTTTACATAATGAAGTTCCTAGAAACTAGTTGTACAAGAGTAACATATTGAATGCATAGTCTTAAGATGTCAGTTTGGTTAGAATTTTGACTAGGTGTCTAATTTTGTAAATGCACAATTCCAATATGTATACAGGTTAAAGACTGCAAAACTCATTATTATATGTAAAGTTTTTATTCACTTTACAGCCATCTGTAATTAGGATTACCTGGTAGCTAGATGCACTCTTTTTTTCACATTTGGTGGTTTATTGACAGATGTTTTCATTTCATGATCTTGAACAAAATAGGTCATTCTGTGACATCTATACCTCTTAAAATAAAGTTGCACTTTGGAGAGCTTAGCTGACAGTTTGACAGAGTCATTTTGTGTGAAGTAAACTGAACAACAAAGTGGTGCTATGCTGTCTATTAAAAAAGAAAAAAGTCTTTAGGAAGAGGGTGTGCTTTTGTATTAGACAACTTAGTTGCTGATGGCAACAATCCTTTTCTTAACATTGCTGTAGTATTCTAAAGATGTTCAGATCTTGAATATCATTATTTAAACATTTCATGGCATGAATTTACTTCAGGTTGCTAAACTTAATAGTACATGTCATAACTGTAAAAAGGGTGTTTTTGTTGTAGCACAGTTTTAGCTTGGTACAATTTGACTGCATATGTACTCTTCAGTAAACTAATTACTTAAAATCCAGTGGCAGGGATGGGGGTTAGTGGGTTTTTTGTTATAAGAATTAGCTGTAGTTACCACCTGGACAGGTTCAAGACAGGACACACCCACAAACTTCCACATCACTAGAAGTCTGTTTTTCACATGGGGGGGGGGGGGGGAATAAAAAAGGACACTGCCACCTCGTTGAGTCCATATCATTTCAGTAAGAACCCCTCCTTAAAATTGTGAAGTGACATAACTAACAGAAGTTTGTGTCATTGTTAATGTTTAAAACTGTTTGTTTAGTAATTTAAAGCTGGAGTTGGAAGTGGCAATACCAAGATAGGGCTCATTAGCTTAAATAGCAGAAGAATAAAAATAAGAAATGATAGAGTAAAATTAAGAAATGGGTTTTCAAAAGGGGAACAGTCTCAGAAAATGAAGAACTGTAGGTCTTTCTGAGATAAATACCGTTTTTGATACTTTGATTACCATATGATCTGAATTTTTATAAGCACATATTTAACCACTTATTTACTATTAAATGTGCCTGCATTAGAGGCAAAATACACGTTGTGCATTGTCACTGAACCAGGTACATCATATTGAAATGCTGATGCTGGAATTTCCCATGTTAGCGGGGGGACAACAGCAGAACTCAGTTGTTTAACATCTTAAGATGCTGAAAAGTAACTAATAGTTTGCAGTTCTTACTTTTGTTTGGAGTTCCCCCTGAAAAACCTGAAAATAAAACTTGTTTTCTCCTATTTTTGTTCTCATTTTGCAGACATTTTTTTGCCTTTTCTCCTTTTATGTTTCTTGTAGAAGCTAAGATGCCTCTATTTTGTTTACTACTTTGTTTGTGTACCAGCGTTTTTGATGCTTATCATGCAGTTCTGGGAACAGTTTAATAGCTGCTGTGTACTCCCTCTGCTGGCCAGCTGTCAAGCTCTGCACAGTGCTGAATGAAATCTGATGTAGGACACTATAGAAACAGTGGCTGCTGATTTATATTTCTTTATACCTTTTTGTCTAGGTCTGAATATAAAAAAAACCCACCTGATTTTCTGGAATGAAAATATGATTCTAAAAGATGATTCTCATCTTGGGCCTAAATTGTTTGCCATTATCTCAAACTGATTTTATGCATTTAAAACAAAGCTTCACTCCTACTTTGATTCACCTTGTTGCACCAGGGTACAACAAGACATAATTGTAATACAAGTTCAAGTAATGTCATCATCCAAAGATCTTAGCTGTTAAGCCTTAAAACATCCCCCCTAGTTGTTATGATCTCCATTTCACAGACAGGGAAAAAGGCAGGGCAAAAAGATTGATTCACCTGCATTAATGCAGGAAAGGTAGCAGGACTGGGAATAGAACTCACATAGTCTGGCTCTTAAATCCTGCTCTGTCTAGATATCTCTAACTATTAGACTAGAACTCCCTCATCTAATAAGATCATTTGTTATACTAAGACCCATGAAATGACTGCAACAGCCACTTGAGAGTTTCTGAATTTTCTTTTGTATTTTTTCTGACCTTTAATATTGTTTGAGCAGTCTGGTTTTTAATGGTAGCATCTGAAAACAAAGGAAAAAAGCTAATTGGGAAGTGTACAGAATTAGTGCAATCAGTGAATAGAACTGTCCTCTCGTAAGAACACCTGATGCAAGTAAGGTCTGTGAGCGCAGGAAAAGTCATGTGATCCTGGTTAAACTAATTGAAAATGAATTGTTAAAATGTCTTCTCTCATTGCTCAGTTATATTTTGATCTCTAAAGAGAGCTAGTTAATCTATAGATATATTCAATCATATCAGCACTAGCTGCTTTTATGCTCTCCAATGTTCCATTCATTTGACTGGAAAACTACTTTAAATGGCCAGTCTGGAGAGCAATGAATCAAAACAGGCACTGACATTTCTAAATGAGTTTCTGAATACAATTTCTATATGTATATGCACATAAACTTATATATTCTTTCAAGCAAGTCCACTGGTTCTGACAGTGGTTTTCTGGCCTGCACTGCTGCAAGACATATTTGTTGGTTCCAGTTGCAAGTTCAGCATTTCCCACTGAAGAGCCCATCAGTTCTGTCTGCCTCCAAGTCAGCAAGGAGCTACAGAGACTGGTTCTGAGGAGCACAGGACTTAATTTAAAAATAAAAATTGGGAAAAGGTCTTTCAATTGATCAGTCTAAATTATTGGAGGACGCACTCCAAAAAAATCCTATTTGGGACAAGGCAGGTTTTCTGAGGTGGGCTCCCCATCAGGCATGGTTAGACCCCACTTCGTTGTTATGGACCTAATGCCCAAGAAGCCCAGGAGAAAAAATGTTCCTATGCTATAACCAGCAGAGGGGGATCTATGCCTGTCCCATTACTAACAGCCGGGTTCCATAGTGGAGAATAAAACATCTTTTCAAGTGTGCACCCTCCCCCTGGTCCATCAGTCAACAAAGGACAGGTGAGCAGCAGCCTCTCTCTCTCTTGAAAAGTGAAAACATGGCATCCAGCTGCCTGTGGGCAAGCTGAATGTAACCCTAGCCAAAGTTCCCCAAATGGCTTGGCAACTGCAGGAGTTATTCATCAGAGGCCATTTACATCCTCCTGAATTAGCCCAGACAAGTAGAGCCTTGTCTGCAAGATCTCCTACGGAGAGAGCCAGCAAAGTCCCAGATGGCGTCCAGCCTCCTCAGTCCCAGTTTAAGAAGGAGTAAGCCTCAAATTAAGGACCCATTCCTGTAATTGTAATGTGCTGCTCAGAGTAACTGGGAGCCATCTAGATGTTGGTGGATGGGTTTATTCATCCTATGTCACAAATTTATGCACATAGTCTTTAATCCAGGTCAGTCTGTTCCACCATATGCATATCTGGGCTGAAAGGATGTTACCAGCGGCTCTTCTTGAAAGACTTCACCCAGTAAAACAAAAGAGGGACAATGAGGTAAGGGCAGCCCAAGCATAGGGAATCCCTTAAACTGAAAAGAAAGATCCTTCCTGAAGTCCCTGACCAGCAGACCCCACTCCCTCAGAGGACAGATATCTCTTGGGATAATGAACCTCCAGTCTACGAGGTGCAGTGAGTCGTGACACCCTGCAAAGGAAACTTAAACTTCATTCTCCTCCTTTTGATTCCTAAGTCTTTCAATCTCATTCTTCTGACCTGAGTGAGCCTAGATTTTCCAAATCTAAAGTTATTGGAATTAAGAGAAGTGGTAGTCATGATGGGTTTTTTTTACCTCCTCTTGTTTATTAAGAGTTGATGGAACAGGCCAAGTGAATGGGGGTAAAAACAGATTAGAGTTCTACTTTAGGACCCTCAGACATTCGACTTGCTAGAGATCTCTTCAAAGGGCAAACTAATTCACTTCTCTCAATGAACTGTTTACCAAAAGCAAGTGAGTATAAGAGACTGGGAAATGAATATAGATAAGTATTAAACAAATACTCCAGAAACTCGCTTCTCTGATAATCAGTGCTACCGCCGGCTGTGGGAAAAGTTTGCAGTATGTCATCTGTATAGAGCCAGAGAAGCTGTAAGAGAGGAGGAACAGGGCTCATGTCTATATGCTATGCTACTTTGGTTCCAGATAGATCCAGAGGGTAACCAGAAGTTTCCTCAATTTTGAAAAGGTTTGGGTTCAAGAGGGAGACCCTACAATCTACTGTGGTCACAACAGTGCCTGGCTGCACAAACTCCTCATGCCTGTTCAACTTCTCCTATGGCATATGGCACAGCCAATACTGGTTCTGATCTTCTATGTCTTTCCACAGCAGTAATGGTGTTCACAAAAACATTAGAAGTACTGGTAGTAAGCTGTAAGCCTTTAGGTAAAGAGGAATCCAAACGCATCCATTTCTTGCCAACCTCCTAATCTGAATCCCAGCCTTCACAAATCAGAAACACATGACTGGAACACTAAATTTTCTATAGCAACATAGATTAATCAAAAAAAGTCAAGATGATGCCCTCACCAAGGATGCTTTACTTATGGGTATGGGTATACACTGAGTTTCACAAGGAATTCACCTCAGGAATGGCAACAGCAGATTTTCAGCCATTAAGGAAGTAAACCGTTCAAACAGTCACGATATGTAGTTTAAGCTTCCTAGGCATTTTGTCACTGGATTGTGGATGGACTAGAATAGTGATTTTGGGTACCAAGTAGGCCAGATCTGCCCATCCAGCCCTCTAATACTTAGATCCCTCCCACACAGTGACTGTTTGTTGTCATCACAGCACATACAGTATTCTTCATCAATATGATGCAGAGTAGGATATGTTCAGTTTGGGGAGTTAGTCGCATAGTTCTAACAATGGAATTAATATAACTAATTTTACTGTCCTATGAAGTAACTGTTTGGGGCACTCTTAAAGCGATGTGGTGGAGGGTCCCCAAGCACGAAAGTCTACACCATAGTTAAACAGCCCCTTAGCGGGAACCCAAGTCAACTGGCATGAGCCAGTCGTGGGTGTCTAATTGCTGTGTCGAAATACCCCAACTCTGTTGTGATATGCTAGCTGGCAAGAACACATAAGAGTTCTGACTTCTCAACCCCCCTTGAAGAGCGGGGAGTTTTGTCAGTTTGAATTTCTCCAGGCTTATAAGAATCTGCATTTTTAATTGAGCCACTCAGGTGAGCAGCTAGAATGTTAAGTGCTAATTACAAGTTTTGTCTTGGAGGAAATTACCCTCTTTCCCTCAAGTGACAAATTTGAGACCTTCTAAACACACACTGCTCATTTCTGGGTGAGGTGGTCCTATTTTGGTCCTATAGAGACAAAGTAGGTGAGGCAATAGCTTTGCTTGGACCATCTTCTGTTGGTGAGAGAGAGAAGCTTTTGAGCTTTCTTCAGACCTGAGAAGGAGCTCTATGTATGATCAAAAGCTTGTCTCTCTCACCAACAGAAGTTGGTCCAATCAAAGATATTACCTCACTCACCTTGTCTCTTTAATGTCCTGGGACCAACATGGCTACAGCAACACTGTGTACAGTATTTTGGTCCTGTCAAATGTGTATAATCCCTCAATTGTGTTTAAAAAACAAAACAAAACAAAAGTTCCATAAATAGTACACAGCACTGCAGATTAAGTTTCATTACCTAATCACACCAGTGTAGGCAAACTAAGATTAATTGCTTTTTTTCCCTCTCCTGGAGAAGATGCACCTCCCAGAGGCTTCCTATACTCTTTCATTTTGCATAGGATGATTCTGCTGTATGTTTACAAGGTAAAATATAAGCCCAACTTCTCATAAGGTTTGTTAGAGGCTATTACTGCTATATGACTATAGCATCAGGAAACCTATTGTTTCTCAATAACCTCTTCAAAATATGCATATATTATAGCACTTTAGATATTTGCTGCCTAAAAGTTCTAAAATGATAGTGTATCACAGCTTGACTGAGGTCTGAGTTGCTTCTAATAAAATGCAAGAGGGGGGAAAAAAACTTGGAACAAAAGATGTTTTCTGTTCTTGCCACTAATCTGTGTTGCAAAATAAAATAGGAATGTATGCTTTAAGTCTTTGTAATGATGTATAAGGAGCCTGGTAATGAATGGAGTGAAGCTCTAAAACTCCCTATAGATTATTGCAGTTTTATGCTTAATTAAATCTTTCTAAATTTGGATTTACAAAGTGATGCACTCTGAGGCTAACATTGTGTCGCACTTTCTGTTTGCGGTGCATTCAAAAGTAACGAGAGAAGATTTTTGGGACCATCTGATGGTAGAGTTTACTTGACACAGCTGTGTCTAGTGCCCAGAGTTAAGTGTCTTGAACTTCTTTAGCATTATAAACCAGTGATACTCAGATCTCAGTGGTTCAGGAAAAAATTAGGGACCAGCATTACCCAAAAGAGCCACAGCAGTGTGAATTCATTCTCTCTCTCTCTCTCTCTCTCTCTCTCTTTGTATTGTCACCGCAAAATGATTGACCAAGTATTCTGCAATTGGTTAATAGCATAGTAAAAGCATCCTGATCGGTTAATAACTTAGATTGGTTAATAATTAAATCACACTGTTTTAATATCGTGCTTCAAAGAGTTGCAGGAGATACATTAAAGAGCCACTTTTGGCTCCCACACCACAGTCTGAGTATCACTGTTATAAAGACAGACTAGGATTGAAGGAGCTGAATTGATGAATTTTGCAAGTACTAGAAGGTTTTGATATTAACTTTCTAAATTCGGGACATCTGATTTTGTGTTTTTAAAAAAAAAAAGCGAGCACGTTTTGGATTTATTTCCTGTTCTTTGAAGTTACCTTGTGTCCTATCTTGTACATTTATCAGTACAGTTTAAGCTGGATGTGTCAGGAGGAAATAGTGTGAAATAAATTTATTTTATAAACATAAACAATGTATGTGCATAATGTATCTGCATTTGAAATTCCAAACTAAAACTAGTTTGTCATTGTTTATATTAAAAGCATACACTACAGTACAAAATCCTAAAATTGCTATGGAAACTAATCTAATAAGCGAAATAAGTTCAGTTGAAGTTTGAAAGTTTTGAGGTTTATCACCTGTTTGCTTACAAAGCCTGAGATAGGGAACTAATGTGTAAATGTACAATTTAAGGCCCCTCCTACTCAACAAGATGGGTTGCAGAAAACTACAACGGGCAGAGTTCTTCTCCCAGCCAGAAGTGTGTTTTACTCTAGTTTGTTTTTACTCTAGAGATGTATACATTGCAGAAGGCAAATGTTGCTTATCTGGGTTTGGGGGAAGTGTTCAATTAGGATGGACAACACTAATATCAGGTCAGGCACCTCTGTGTGACTGAGCCTTGTCTGTAAGCTTTCTTTAAAAGTGAAAATAAACGCTAACAAGTGAACATTCACTGTCCTTGATTGCAAGTTTAAACACAGATCAGAATAGTGATGCTACTTAATCTTGTTATTCACAGTAGCCGATTGCTATGCATGTAGGATGGAATTCACCCCAGTAGAGGGTCTGTGTAAGGCCCTCTGTGCCACTTGAGCCCTGTATTAAATGTTTAAGTGGAGCTTAAATAATGTGAAGGTTTTTGGACTCTTTACCCTATTTTGTGATCATGTTCCGACAATATTTAAATAGCTCTGTTGCAACAAAATGTAACATTCAACTGAGGACTCATTGAAATTTGTTAAAAGATTTATGTAAGCATTTCTAAAGCACATAGCATTGTAGGGTAAGACCTGTGCATACATCATAGAAACCATGAGAAGTGTGTGGAGGGACAATTAATATACCTGGCTCTTGATTTCATTCTGTCTTTAGTATGTTACTACATTTTCTTCTGCTCTGGTACTTCAGGCAGTGCAGTGGCAAATAAGTAAGTTTGTAGTGCAACTTGAAGATGGTGCAGATGAGATTTATCCCAGTCTGCTTTGGGAAAGGGTCTTCCAGCCCCGTGGGCCTGCTATTCTTGTTTTGGTTCCCTCAAGTTCTATACCTAGGCCTGGTCCACACTAACCCCCCACTTCGAACTAAGATACACAACTTCAGCTACGTGAATAACGTAGCTGAAGTCGAAGTACCTTAGTTCGAACTTACCGCGGGTCCAGACGCGGCAGGCAGGTTCCCCCGTCAACTCCGCGTACTCCTCTCGCGGACCAGGAGTACCGGCGTTGACGGCGAGCACTTCCGGGATCGATTTATCACGTCTAGATAAGACGCGATAAATCGATCCCAGAAGATCGATTGCTTACCGCCGGACCCGGAGGTAAGTATAGACCTACCCCTAGTTCCCTCAAGTTCTATATTGTCCATGTCTGTATGGATAAAAGAGGTGCACTTTTCAGTCAGGTAGCTTGGTCATGTTGTGGTTGTGTTTGAACTTTGTTGTGTTGTTCATGACAAGTTTCATGGCTCATGTGAGTCATGCAAAGAAATTTAGTCTGTGTGATAGTGGATCTGTTCTATTGGGGGATTTACGGATCAGTTCTGCACTCTTGGATGGGTGGCTATGTTATGAATTACCTTTAATTTCCTTATGACTCTTCTCTAGACCCTAGTAGAGTGAGTTTAATATTATTTCTGCCCCAGTCAGGATTGGAGGCCATTGTTATGTTGTACAAGGAAATAGTCCCTTCCCCAAAATGCTTAGAATCTGATTTTGAAACCAGGCACAGCATTTGAGCGTAGGAGGGAAGGGGAAGAATGAGAGTAAAGAGAACAAAATCACAGTTAGCTGTTGTACAACTTGATGATAATCATTGGAACGCTATAAAAGTCAGTAAATAAAATCTGCTGTTCCCAACTGCCGCCACTCCTTGCCATCATTGATTAGCTGATTTCTTGTAAATATCACAGCAAAAGTAGGTCTTGAGAATGGATTTGCAGAAGGACAGTATATTGGCCTTACAGATTACAATAGTTGAGCAAGGAGACCAGCGTATGGATTGCTGTGACCAGGTGATTGTCTGAGAGGGCAGACACTGGAAGATTGCACTTTTGGTGACTAGTGCTATTAAGTTGTCTAGGGCCAGAAAGAGCCCAGCAAAATCTCTAACTACATGCTATCTTAACTGCTTTTGGGATTTAATCTTAGGGCTGGTCCACACTAACCCCCCAGTTCGAACTAAGATATTCACGTAGCTGAAGTTGCGTAACGTAGCTGAAGTCGAAGTACCTTAGTTCGAACTACAAGGTACTTACCGCAGGTCCACACGTGGCAGGCAGGCTCCCCCGTTGACTCCGCATACTTCTCTAGCGAAGCAGGAGTACCGGCGTCGACGGTGAGCACTTCCGGGATCGATTTATCGCGTCTAGACAAGACGCGATAAATCGTTCCCAGAAGATCGATTGCTTACTGCCGAACCCGGAGGTAAGTATAGACGTACCCTTAGTTTTCTAAGTCTTCATCTTTTATAATTTTCTAGTTAATGCATTACAAAGAGAACTCCGCTTTTGTACAAAAGTATGGCTCCATCTGGAACACCGTGTTCAGTTTTGGTTGCCTCATCTAGAATTAGGTTGAAAATGTTAAAGGCATACCAAGACTCCGTGCGTGTGCCAAGAAATTGAAAAAAGGAAGATTGTTTAGCCCCATAAGGAGAGTTGATTGAGATGTTCAGAATTATGAAGAGAGTAGTCAAAACTGGTTAGATGTTCCCTTTTTTGATGTAGCATTTAGTCAACTTGTGGAATCCACTGCCATTGTATGTAAACTGAAATCCTATATAGACTACAGCGCACAAGCTTTGCTCTCTGGTTCAAGGGAGCCTCCCATCCCCTGCAGCCATGAGTTTGTGTTCCTAATTGCCCATGATGTAAGACAGCAATAGATTGGGTTGCTGTAAATTCTGGCTGCAGGTATGGATTTAATAGACTAGTTGTACTTCCCTTTAAGGGCTCACAGGTAAAATGGATCATTACAAGTTGCAACAGAATGAATCAGACTTGATGATAAACTGGTTTAAAACACCTTTTGCCTACATTTTACAGAACTGCAGGGGTTGTTGGAGGATGCCAGTGGAAGTGTGGGATTACTTTCTGAAGTTGTGGCAAATTAACAGAGTTTCTTTCTTTAATAGCTCTTTTGTAGCAGGGTTCAGCCACAGAGGGGTGTATTTTTTTCCCCATTAAATTCAAACTTGAGGTAGATGGCTTCCAAGTGCAGGAAGTAAAACTGGTGGAGCCAGAACCTCAGCTAATATAAATTAGCATAGTTCCATTGTCGGAGGGTCTATTCTTAATATTTTTCCTGGTGCTTACAGCAAACTGATCATTCCAGTCTTTTTCCCATTTGTTTTCTTACTTCGTTAGTCCAGGTAAGTGATCTGCCAGGTATAAACAAGCGTGAATCATCTTGGTGTGTTAAATATGTACTCTGGATTAAAAACATTATACTTATAGGTGGGTTTGAAAAGTTTGCCATACAGTGTGTGTATTTAGTCTGCGTAGTTAAGTTTGTGGGTGTTAGCTACTTCGGAGTATCTAGCTGAGCTGTGAAAATACGTAGTATTGCTCTTTTCTGGATCTTCTTGTGTCAATTGAGAACTTTGTGTGTTACTTTAATTTCAGGCTAGTAAATCCACCTCGAAATTGCAATAGTTTGGGGAGCTCCGGAGACTACGTATTATTAAATACACCATCATAAATGTACATGATGCTTTACAGACTAAGATCTGACCCCAGCTCCAAAGAGGTGCCAATGTAAGGGTCTGGTCAGTAGTTCAAGAAGGGGAGGGGATTACTGATGAGGAAACGGAAGCATTCCTAGAAACAATATTTTAAGGCGTGATTAAGAGAAGGGGTGGCAGGCAAGAAGTCTACCCCAAGCCTAGGGACAGCATTATAGGCACAAAAGCAAGAATGGAGAACCATTAAGATTTTATTAACAGACAGGTATGTGAGATCAATATTGTGTAAGGCTCTGAAGAAGGGAAAGCAAAGAGCTAGAACTTTGAATTTACTCACTCTACAATTATTCTGATGGAGCCATTAGTCTGTAGTCTGCTTAGTCTGATGGCTTCATCAGAACCATTGTGGCCTGAATAAGTCATTTTTTTGCACATTTCTGTTTTATAAACCACATTTAAATAAATAGGCTTAGTTCAGGGATTTAAAAAATACTTGCAACCCAGAAATACTGTGTGTTAATACTAGTGGTTAATCCCTAACTTTCTCTTGAGGCTGGAAAGTTGGGAAATCTGAGATCAGTTCATGATGCTGTGAACCACTTACGCTGCTTTAGCAAGGCACAAGGGGACTTGGTGTCACAGTTGCAAACAAAACTAGCCTAAGTTGTGCATATTGTATGTTATGAAAAATCCTGTGGTGCTCCTGTAACTTCCTGGATTTTATACTTTCCATATATACTGCTGATGTTCTAGAGTAGCTATTTGAATGTAGAAATCTAGTGTGAATGCTTCTAGGCAGGAAGGCATATGTATGGGCCAATAGAGGAATATATTCTTTCAGTTACAGGCTCAGAGATAACTTATCTAACTTTGGATAATGTAGAATTCCTTAAAGCACTAAGGGTATGTCCAGACTACCCGCCGTATTGACGGGTAGCGATCGATTTATCGGGGATCGATATATCGTGTCTCGTTAAGACGCGATATATCGATCCCCAAACGCGCTCCCTGTCGACTCCGGAACTCCACCGGAGCGAGCGGCAGTAGTGGAGTCGACAGGGGAGCCACGGCTGTCAATCCCACGCCATGAGGACCCAAGGTAAATCAATTTAAGATACTTCGACTTCAGCTACGCTATTTACGTAGCTGAAGTTGCATATCTTAGATCGATTTTCCCCCCCCGCCAGTGTAGACTAGCCCTAAGATTAATATGTTAGTAAGAGTCCAGAGGAAATTCCAGTGGCATGGTTCTCACAACTTAATTCTGCCTATGTGAGTGAATGGCAGTTGAGTCTTTGATTACCCAACATGTAATGCTGCACAGATGCATCTGAAGTACAAAAATCTGTGGACTCCTTAATGTGTTACATGACAGAGTTCTGCTCTGTGGTGTTTGCTGTGTGATAGAAAGTCCCCTCTCTCTAGGTGTAAACTCAGACCTTGCCCCATTGTAACGTCATTCAGTTTGACTGAACTATGAGCCCATATTGGTGTGTGTTCACATCAGGAAGAAGGAAAGCAATATACTGCACATGCATAATATACTGCACATGCACAGTACACAAGCTGTTAAATGCTCATAACTCTGTTTCAGAACCAGTTTCTTCAGACAAGGCCAAGCATGCATTTTTCAATCAAGACCATATGTGTGCCAAATCTGAAGTTTTGAAACAAAGATGTTTTTGAGTTATCAGAGTGCAAAATAAGCATCTGAAAAACTTTAACAGCTGAAAAAATCCTGCTGCCCACCTACTGTATCACTCAAACAGATGAATGGATTTGATTCAGACTTTATAACAGAATTCACCTATGAGCTGACACTAAGCGTGAGAAGCTTCAGGCCTAAATGTAAAATTTAAGGGATGTCTGATAAGCAATTGAAAATAAAGAGTGTCCTGGGGAAAGATACGGTCTCAGGGAATCAGGCCCAAAAACATTAATTTCATCTCTTCAAACAAAAGAGCACCTATTTGTAACTCTACATTTCTTGACGTTGATTAAATGCTCATACAACATTGTACAGTATAAAAAAAGGTTTAGGTTGGATATTAGGAAAAACTTTTTCACTAGGAGGGTGGTGAAGCACTGGAATGGATTACCTAGGGAGGTGGTGGAATCTCCTTCCTTAGAGGTTTTTAAGGTCAGGCTTGACAAAGCGCTGGCTGGGATGATTTAGTTGGGGATTGGTCCTGCTTTGAGTAGGGGGTTGGACTAGATGACCTCCTGAGGTCTCTTCCAATCCTGATATTCTATGATTTGTATGATTCTATTCTATGAAAACAGCCCAGTCAGTTTTAGCCTCACAACAAATTCTGTCCATAAACATTAATACAATAAACAGATTAATCTTGCATTTGCTCTGAAGGCCAAGAGATTCGGCTCTATTGGATTAAGTTGAGGAGCGAATCCTGAAGTTGATCAGCTCTTTGGAAGCTCCCTCCGGTTTAAACCAAGTAAGCTCAAGTACTGCCATAGTCAGCAACGGTATGGGGCATATGTTACGTAGCACTTCTTTGGTCAAAAACACCACCTTAAGTTCTATTCAAGCCAACTGGTAGCCAATGCTGTCAGTATACAACTTCACTTAATAAGTGCACAGCCACATTTTGTGCTAACTTCAATGTCTAGTGACAAGCAAAAGATGATCTATTTGAAGGTGTGCCCGAAGAAAAACCACAGCGGAGATCAGGGCACCATTGTGCTAGTGACTGTACAAACATAGTGGGAGGTAGCCCTGTCCCAAAGGTTAGGGGAAAGTAACATGCAAATATAGCAAACAATGTGCTGGTTTGCAAATATCCTGTTTGAGGGCGGAGAAGCCTGGAGGGGGGGCTTGGGGCTATTTAAGGGAAGAAGGTAAAGGTTATAGGGGAGGGAGAAGAGATGTAGGGAAGGAGCCAAAAATCGTGACCTGACATATTCTTGAAGAAATAAAAATTGTTCTGAAAGTTCATTGCAGACACTTTACTATTTAATCTGAAATAGAGTGTAAACATCAGCCCATAGCATGCATGTGGATTCAATGGGAGAGGTGTGAGAGAACTGAATTGGCATTTATGCTATTGACTTTTCTGAAGCTGCCGTCAGAAGACATTCTAACTTAATGTTTGCAGTTTAAAGTCCGAAACACAGTCCTTAATATTTATATACTGATTACAGGGTGGAAATGATAGCATTATCAATGATACAAAAAAGGCAGAAGTGACCAATAAATATTTCTGTTATATGTTTGGGGGGAAAAAACAGATGATGTAATATATAACACTCTTTCCATTCCACAAACATCTCTAGAGGATGTTAAACAGCAGCCATTAAAGTCAGATATTTTTAAATCAGCAGGTCCAGGTAACTTGCACCCAAGAGTTTTAAAAGAGCTGGCAGAGGAGGTTGCTGGACCAATAATGTTTATTTTCAGTAAGAATTGGCACATTGGGAAGCTCCAGTAAACTGGAAGAAAGCTGACGATGTGACAGTATTTTAAAAGGGTAAATGGGGTGTGTGACTAGGGCCCCAAGGGAGCCAACTGAGGTCACTCAATTAGGGTGAGCTGCATAGAATGGAGCAGACAATCCCCAAAGCTGTAGATATTCTGATACTTAAATTTACCAAAACAGCTTCTATAATACCTTACTGGTTACCCAGAAGCCAACAACACAGTTCCCTTAAAACAACCCAGCTGTGGATTACTGAAAATCTTATTCATCATATAAAAAAGTTCTACCAATTCAAAAGGATTGGACACATTACCTCCCAGGTTAATGAATATTCCAGATCTTACCCAAGTACACGCTTACAGCCAATCCTTATTAACTAAACTAAAATTTATTAAAAAAGAAAAGAGAGTATTGGTTAAAAGATCAGTATACATACAGACATGAGTACGGTTCTTGAGATTCAGATTCATAGCAGAGATGGTGAGCTTTGTAGTTGCAAAGAGTTATTTCAGAATTAGTTTATAGGTTCTAGTCCAATGTTTATATTCAGGCTGATTCCAGGTTAGGACTGGAGATCTCAGCCTTTTGGCTTAAGCTTCCCCTGCATGAGGCATCAAGCAGATCTGAGATAAAAAGAATCAGGACCCAAGGGTCTTTTATACAGTACCAGGCCTTCCTTGACAGGTCAGAGTCCTTAGGCGAACAGTAGGCAATCAGGGCAACTTTGAAGGAGGTCTGTTTCCTAAGCATCACCGGTAATTAGCTACATAAATTAACATAAGGCAATTTATCCATTAGGCAGTCTATCACAAACTTTAAAGAGACATATGGACAATGACATTATTTCACCCAGGATTCATCTAAATGTTAATATTCCCTTTTGATCTTTGAATTAACAGCTGTAGTGACAGACAGGAACTGTCTATTTACATGGCTAACATTTAACAAGATATGAGTATACACATACAATTAGTATCACCTCTAATTTCTAACAATATAGGTTTGCATTTCCAAGTTCTAGCCTATCTACCATGGAATGGTCCTAATTACCTTTTATATACTTTCCTAACATGTGTCTCTAATGGTTGACTCTGGTCATTTATCCTGCAGGATGCTTAACCCCTTTTGGCCATGCGTCACACTTTGTATAATATTTGTTGCAATTATAGAACAGTGGTAGCAACAATGATTTTGCATGGTCATACTCTAATCAGATAACATCACAGGGTGACCTGGGTAATTATAGGCCTCTCACTCTGACATCAATTTCAGGCAAGATAATGGAGCAGTTGATATGGGATTGCTCAATAAAGAATTAAAGGAGGCTAATATAATTAATGCAAATTTAATTGTGGTTTTGGAGAACAGATGTCAAACTAACCTGATATATTTTTTTTAAATGAGGTTAAATTTGGTTGATTAAAGGTAATGGTGTTGATGTAATATACTTAAATTTCTGTAAGGCATTTGACTTGGTACCAGCATGACACTTTGATTAGAAAACTAAAGTGATATAAACTTAACATGGCACACATTAAGTGGATTAAAAGCTGGATAGCAGGTTTAAAAATGTAACTGTACACAGGGAATTGCCATCCAGCAGGTGTGTTCCCAATGGGGTTCCTCAGGGATCAGTTCTTGGCCATAAGCTATTTAACATTTTTAGTAATGACCTGGAAGAAAACATAAAATCCTCACTGATAAAGTGTACAGTATCTATTCTTTAACAGACAAACGAATGTTCTCTATAGAGAGAATGGCCACAGAATATAGGCTGTTTGATTCCTTTTCTGATCTTTTTGAAAGCTTTATTTAGTTTATTTGCGTTTGAGGCTGAGTTTGTTACAGCTTTTTCCTTTGATTCCTGCAAGCTCTTTTGATTTAACACACGGTCCTGTTCCTGAAACTGCATGCAAATATGTTGGCTTAGTGTGCTATTTTTCTTTGGTCTTTGTAGGGTTGGGCCACCTGTTGTCTTCCCCCCTCCCCTCCCATTTGATCTGTTTCTGAGTTATTCATTATGTTTCAAATGAAATGTCAGGGTCATCAATGACCTTGTGGTTTTCAATTTGGATCAGTTGTCTATTTGTTCATCTGACTTCTTGAAATGCTTAAATTGTAATCATTTTGATTACCAAGGATTATAGCTGGTACATATGTGAGAAATTGCCCTATAGTTGTCAGTCATAGCTAGAAACAGGAGCCAGTTGGCGGTGAGTGATCAATTGTTGTCACTAAATTTTGAAATGTGACATCCTTGAAGGTTGTCTTAACTCTTCTGTTCAGTGTGTATTAATGAGGCATCTTGTTAAGGTACTTGATAAACATGGTATAGATAGTGGCAGGTACTGTCAAGAGTCCATCATCCCACATATAGAATTTATTTGGCTTTCTCAACTTCATCTACCATGTGCAGTCATTATATCTACACTTTTGTCCGGAGCAAATATATGATCGTAACAGATTTTTATATATCTATATCTGTTTCTGTCTATGTCAATGAACCGATACAAACACTTGCAGAGTTTTGTTCTACACAAAAATTGCTACCAAATTTAGAACAGTCACTAGCAGCATGTTATCCATTCACAAGAATCTTCCTGAACGTTCCAGAAAAATGTATCTGGCTGCCACCATTTGCAAACTAACATTATGCCTCACTTATACACATCAATACAAAACCATGTGCAAACCTACATACAATGTTTATGAAAGTCAGATGAGCCCTATATTAATAATGAAAACACAAACCTAATAAAAACATGGTTTGAGTTATGGCTCAGTATTTTCTTAGCTAAGGGAATAGTTGGGGGGAAGGGAATGAGTTAAGGTCAAGAAGGAGAACTTGGGATGTTTTAGGGATATTTAATGCCTTAACTGCTTGCTTCATTTATTCCCCCCCCCCCCTTTGTTTTGTTTAGAAAAGTGTTTTTGTTAGGAATATATATTAGTTTCAGATATGAACTCATTCTGAAAGGAGGTCATGACTTCAAATTGAAATAATTTTCCACGTGATCAATTTAATAGTTAGTTTTTTCGGTAATCTTGCCTGGTAGACAGCCTATTTTCATTTGATTCTCAGGTCTGTTTACTGCTTCCATTCTTGGTTTGGAGGGTTACATGTGATTTTTCATAAAGCCACCCTTGAAAAATCTAACTAGAAAAAATGTTGGATCTGCAAGATGGTTGGACTGAGTTTGATCACACACACACACACACACACACACACACACACACACACACACACACACACACACACCCCCCAAACCCTTGATGTGGTTTTATTATGCATAATCTCAAAATCCTGTCTTTCATAACTGCATAATTCCAATACAAATATTTAATTGTTTTTTTAAAAACACATACACAAAGCCCTCCGTCCACGTTTATGTAGATGCATGATTTCTTACCTACTTTGTTTGGTTTCTTGTGGTGCCTGCTTTGAAGGGAGTAGAACAGGAGCGCTTTAATTTTTTATGCAAGTTGTGACTACAGCAAAACTTTTCCTTTGAGCTCAAGCCCCTCTTCTGAGTGTAATTAGGAACACATTGATTCTTATTGCAGCTGGCAGCCACACTATTGCCTTTTTCTGCTTGTGACCCCCAAGGTCCTGATGACCTTTCCTGGGGTTAGTCGTGGGCCCTTTTCATTGTGATGGGCTAGAAGTGGCTCATGTGGAGTTGATTATTTCCTTGCTCGTCTGGCCTTTTTGGTGCCATAACTCCAAGTCACTTCCATTTTCTTCCTCTGCTTTTGGCTGACCACAGTGAAAGGAAATGCTTTTGCTGGCGACAGGATCAGTTTGCATGCATGGCTGACTCGATTGAGACCCTGAAGGACGAAGGGGGGGGAGGGTTATGAACACTGTAGGTGCTGCATTTTCTTGTTAAAAGTTGGTGTGAATTTTTGAGTGATTAAGCATTCATAAATATGCTTAAATAAGATTACATTTCCCTTTAAACAATCGCAGACCTTCCTATCAGCACTATACCTATCAACTGTGTTCTTAATGCACAGCAGCGCTGTTTTTACAAATGTATACTGTATGTTTCTGTAGTGAACATATGAGTTATGTGGTATGTGTGAGACTGCATCAGTGTCAATTACACATGACTGCTTCAAGAGATTTTATAACTACCAGAAAGAACCAAGAATAAACACCAGGGGCCAGTAGTTAAAACTGATGGGCAGCATGCCAGTTGCTACTGGGCTTTTCACTGCCCCCTCCTAACAAACAAATAAAAACTAGCAAAGTATGTGTGCCAGCTGCTATGCGCATTTTTGCCAGATCCCAGGAGGACAGCATGAAGACAGTCCAATGATCAAAGGCTTTGGTGATCACTGAGGAGTCAAAAGTTAAAGGAATGTCTGATTACTTTTTCTTAGAAAACTATAGGCTTCAATACCTTTTTTTTTTTTTTTTTTAAAGGTGTCTTGGTGTGAACTTTAATGATCCAACTCAGCTTGTGTGCACTATAACCACGGTATGTTAGCTAATTCTGGAGATTTTATTTGCCTTATTTAAAGATCTTAAATTCAGTTTCTCTTTGAAATCGTCAGTCTACTGCATTGCTAAAGTGAAGACTGTAGAGAACAAATTAAAATTAAAAAGACTTTTAAAAAAAATACTGAAACTTATGTGTGGTCTAGGAAGAACAGTACTTGATATGCTTTGGTGTCAGAGCATATAAAATGTTTATGATATAGTAGCATACTGAACTAAACATTTTTCAGAATGTGAAATGCCTTTGTTGGCAAAGATCTGAAATCCCTGGAATCTCAAAGCCAATGTATTCACAGGGAAAGGCGTTTCTGCTGTCATTTTTGCTACCTTTAGCACAGCTGAGTAATGTTGCCAAAGATAGAGGCTTTCCTTTGGCCGTAGGACAATACAGGGCACCGTTGTCTTTACAGAGAAGGCTATTTGTCAATTTTTAGAACTGGGGTGGGTAACCAGAGAGCTTTAACTTCTTAACTCTCAGAGGGGAAGTGAAGTAATGTAACCCTATACTGTGGGTGTCCCTAAATGTCTGACCATGAGAAGATGGGGCTGGATGACAAGGGATGGAATCACTTGATAAACTGCCCTATTCTGTTCACTCCCTCTGAAGCATCTGGCACCGGCCACTGTCAGAAGAGAGTATACTGGGCAAGATGGACCCTTGATAACTTTGGAGAAGAAAATAGGAACTTCTTCATAGTGAATATACTTTCCTTTTTCCTGCTCTCTCAGCACAGCTGAAAGGGTAGGTACAAAGCAGCACTTAAATGGGGAAGTACTTGTGTATACAATGGCTAAGCAGCGGAAGCTGTCTATTATTTATTGTTTATATTCATTTAGACCCTCAACTGATTTGGGACTTCATTGTGCTAGTTACAGTACAAATGACAGTCAAAGAGCTTTACAGTCCGAAAGACAAGACGTAAGAGGTGGATGAGGCCAACAAGGACAGGGAGGAGAGGATTTAAAGAAAAAAAGATGTTTTAGAATAGTAGGCTGTTACCATCAGGTACATTGTTATGCTGTTTAAAAGTTAGGCCTAGTACCTTATGGTGGAAAAGATGTTTAATCATACCTAAAAGAATGTTTGTTACCCTTGGAAAGCTTGGAAGATTCCCAAGGGACGCGTGAAATACCTCAAAACTACTTTTATGCATTTAAAAGAGCCTAAATTCTGTCTTTTTTTTCAGAGTAGCAGCCGTGTTAGTCTGTATCCGCAAAAAGAACAGGAGTACTTGTGGCACCTTAGAGACGTCTTGTGAGGCTGCACACCAGTGTTGAGAATTCATCACCGTTGGCGGGTTAAACTTTGCTCACTGGGCAAGACTAGAAAATTACTCCTGCTTCCATTTCAAAGTTAAATTACAATCTGAAATAATTCCTGTAGAGGAACAAGACCAAGAGACAACAGGCCAGTCAGCAGAATTTAGAACAAAAGTTTGCCCCAAATTACTTGGCATGTCATCTGTGCAGCAAAAGTGACTATTTTATCATCTTGGCAGAAAAGGCGATAAAACTTGGAAGAAATTCCCTATTAGCCCCAAGCCCATTCAAATCCTATTATAAGATACTTCTTTGCATTGAAGAGGAATATTCACTGTCTCTTAGTTCACTTCTGGTTTTCCTCTTAGATACTTTTTAAATTCAGGTGAAATAGTAAAATATTTGTAAGCTTGATGTTTGTGGCAAAGTAGGTGGATTACAGCAGCTGGCAGCACTACCCTGGTTTTATGCAGCTAATATCTATGGTGGTGCTTCATTTAGTGTCTGTGCCTTTGATACCATGAATAGCAGTATTGGACCATGAGAAGTGGTACAGCAGCTGTTAGGTCAGTCCAAATAAGCTACTCGGGCTTTTCACCCTTGTATTCAGATCTGCATTTGTTTCGATTCTAGTCTCAATCCCACTTCTTGAGCCTATGGCAGTCGCTCTGCATTGCACTATACCAGTCTCAGGAATTCCATTCATTTGCCAGCAGATGGCATCACGTAGATAACGCTTCCAGAACTTTGATATTCTATGATTCTATATCAGGGTTGGAAGGGACCTCAGGAGGTCATCTAGTCCAATCCCCTGCTCAAAGCAGGACCAATCCCCAGAGAGATTTTTACCCCAGTTCCCTAAATGGCCCTCTTAAGGATTGAACTCACAACCCTGGATTTAGCAGGCCAATGCTCAAACCACTGAGCTATCCCTCTGGCATTGAGCCTCCTTGGCATGGGGTCTTCTTAGAATTGTGAGGGAGCTCATCAGGATGTTCATACCTTCATCTCATGACAAGTGAGGCTCTGTAACTGGAATGATCTTTGTCAGTATTATGAGTTTGATTAAATATATCAGAGTGTTTTTCATTAGTATATCTCAAAGCTTTATACTGTATCTTACTCAGCTGCAAAACTTTAAGCACAGTTCAGTAATCTCCTGTTTATTCAGAACAATACTAGTGTTTCAACACTGAACAGAATTAACAATTCTTTCTGACACTACTCACTACAAAGAAATTCTTCATTTTCCTGGTTTTCATAGCAGTTGATGTACCAGTAGTACAGCTACTTTAGAGCTGGCAAGGTCAGATGCTGGACTAAAAACATTGGAAAATAAACTTCCCTCCAGAGAAGAGGTGCTTCATTGACTGTGGAAATCTAGGCATCCCCCACACCACCTCTTTCTAGGACTGTACACCTCGCCCCTGACCTGTAGGGAGCACCGCTAAGGGTGAAAAAGTTCATTCTCTCTGCTCATTAAATCCTTGACCACCTCTTCTGAGACTCTCAACAAACCTGCCAGTTGTAAAGTGGACACCTGTCTGCCAGGAACTTAGTTGGTGGTCTGTCTGTGACAGACTGACAATATCCACTAATTAGAGAGAGACAGTTGGGGGAGGTAATATCTTTTTTAGGACCAACTTCCGTTGGTGAAAGACAAGCTTTTGAGCTACGCAGAGTTCATCTTCAGGTCTGGGAAATGTACTCAGAATGTTACAGCTAAATACAGAGTGGAAGAGATCATTTAGCATAAGCAAGTTAACACACATTCTAAGGTGTAGTGGCCTGTTAACCTATTGTAGTCAGCCTTAAATCCAGTGTCTTTATTAAAACCATGGTTTTTAGTGTCTTGCAAAGTTATGAATTTAAGCTCCGGGCTCGTCTTTGGAAGCTGTTGTGCAGGTGTCCTTTGAGGGCGAGGACTGAGAGGTCAGATGTGGCACGATTGTTTTGTGAAAAGTGCTCACGGGTGATATAGTATTTTTGTATTTTATCATTTTTCTGGGTGAGTTCATTCGTGACCATTTGGGACCAACACGGGCTACAACAGCACTGCAAATATCCTGAGCAGATCTTATGGAATTAAGATAACTTTTCTGAATTAAGTTATACCTTATAATTATGGTTAATACCTTTGGGGTGCATTGCATTAAAATGCAGCTGTTGTTGTGGCATTGTTTGTACCTTCTGAAGTAGTACTTCCTCCGTTGTCAGACCCCTGGAAAGGTCCGCATACTGGATTCTCCAGGAGCCCACATACAAAGAAAGGATTTTTGGGTAAATAGCCTGGTTTTAAACTGGCTCAGGGCCTTCTTCTGATCCAGCAGGCAGACAGGATCCCTGGTCCACAGAGGGCCCCAGTCTTTAGAGCATGGTTGGAAGGACTGGGCTTTTTCGGAGGCCTCATAAGCCTGGGTGCTTGTTCAGGGCTGAAGCTGCGGTGAGCTTAATCCTTTTAGGTGGGGGTTTGAAGGACTGCTTCTGCCACAGCCCATGTTAGGATTGGGGTGAACCCTGGTAAGCTTATTAGCATGTCTTCTCCATGGATCACCACCTTGTAGTGATAGAGAGGCTTGCGCTCTCTTGACCCTGAGCATGATGCTTCCTGGAGTCATGTACTCCCTATGGTCACCCGTGGCAGAACGGTCAAGGGCCAGGTTCCAGACCAAATGTGGTCCAAGAAGTCCCTAAGGGCAGAGCAGACAGCGGATAACTGCACAATGGAGGTGAAACTGTTGTGTAATGTTACAATGGCTATGAAGGTGGATGAAGGCTGCAGCAGATAGAGGATTTCCAATCGCCATGGTGTCCTGTCAAGGATAGTGTGGTGACTGTTGTGCACCAGTCTCCCCACTTTAAAAGAAGTCCTGCACAGGCATCTTCCAGTTTTAGGGAAAATAACATTTGCACAAGTCAAAAGTCTGGTGGTGAGCGGCGAGTGGCGACGGGAGCAGGTCAGTGAAATCCGGAAGTTCCTAGTCACAGACCTACACACAGGCAGTGGGTGTGTGATACAGTCACCTTGCTCAAGGATTGAGGTGGGTCGAGTATCTCTGCAGCTGCACCCACGGCTGAGCAGTCCTTTTTAGGATCCACTCTGCTCACCCCACATGGGGAAGGTGTTAGAAAAGGTACCCTAAAAATAGTCTTGCCTCTGTTTTTTCTTGGCTGGATAGCCATATCCAGCAGGATCACCACCTCAGCGGTCAAAAATGTAAGAAACTTTTCAACTTTGGAACTTGGAACGTACGTACCCTGATGGACAACTCAAACAGTGACCGACCAGAGCGACGTACAGCCATTATTGCTTGTGAATTGAGTTGGTTTAACATCGATATTGCTGCTTTGCCCGAAACTAGAAGAGCTGATGGACAGGTGAGGGAGAAGAAAGGAGGATACACCTACTTCTGGAATGGAAAATCTATAGATGAACCCCGATTGCATGGAGTGGGATTTGCTATAAAGAACAAGCTCATAAGGTGCCTCTCTGAGGTACCAGTTGGCATCAGTGAGTGGTTTATGACACGCCGATTGAGGCTCACCAAAAATCAACAGGCAACTATTGTGAGTACCTATGCACCAACACTGGATGCTGATGAGAATGTAAAGGAAGATTTTTTTCAATGCACATGTTGGACGAGACTCAGACCTGTGGAAAGGAATAATCGGGAAAGAAGGAGTTGGCAAAAGCAATTCAAATGGAATTCTGCTCCTGACCAAGTGTGCTGAACGTGAACTTCTTATTACGAACACTCTTTTCCGACAAAAGGAAAAATTCCAAACATTTTGGAGACACCTACAGTCAAAGCACTGGCATCTCCTCGACTACATCATAGTTCGTGCCCGCAATGGTAGTGGCGTACTTCTCACAAGAGCAGTGACAAGTGCTGATGACTGTTGGACTGATCATCGCCTTATTCAATTCACAATGAAAATTAAGATCACTCCCAAATGGAGGCTGCAAAAGAAGCAGGTCAGGCGCAAGTTGAAGGTTCAAGATTTGAAGGACTCTATTAAGCGTGACCACTTCCAAGCAGTCTTAGAAGAACAGCTCCCATCAGAGTTTCTGGAAGAAACTGAGAAACATTGCAGCCAGTTGAAAGCAGTAATCATCGATGCAAGTGAGGAAACCATAGGCTACCAAACCAGATGAAGAACAACAAGACAGCAGATCTTGATGGGATCCCCACTAAAATCTTTAAAAAACGGTGGACCAGAACTAATTTGGCACCTTTACCTGCTTATCCTTAATATCTGGATAAAGGAGGAAATACCCAGTGAAATGAGGGATGCCCTGATTGTCACCATCTTCAAGAAAGGGGATAATGGTGGATTGTGGAAACGATCATGGTATCTCCCTCCTAGACATTGCAGGCAAATTTCTGGTGCGGATCCTTGCAACCCGCCTTCTGCCCCTGTCAGAAGAAATTTTACTGGAGTCAGAGTGGTTTCCGACCATGTCGTGGAGCTGTGGATATGATCTTCACAGCACAGCAGCTGCAAGAAAAGTGTCGGGACCAAAACTAACCACTGTACATGGCTTTTATTGATCTAACTAAAGCCTTTGATTCAGTGAATCGCCATGCCCTCTGGACTGTACTTTCTAAGATTGGATGTCCTGATAAATACATCAATGTCCTAAAATTGCTTCATGATAACATGAAAGCGACTGTTTTGAGCAGCACTGCCTCCCAGAGTGAACCTTTCAAACAGGGCTGTATCATTGCTCCAGCCATGTTTGCAGTTTTTATTGCCGTCATTCTTCACCTAATTGCTGGGAAGTTTACAGCTGGTGTAGAAATCATTTACAGAATGGATTGGAAGCTGTTCAGGCTTAGCAGGCCGAAAGCAAAGAGTAAGATTTCCATAACATCTATTGTGGAACTTCAGTCTGCTGATGACAATACAATCTTTGCCTACTCTGAGAAAGATCTTCAAACTATCTTGAACATGTTTGCCGATGCTTACACATGTCTTGGTTTCACTCTTAATATCAAGAAGACTAAAGTGCTCTATCAGCCCTCTTCAAATGAGGTATTACATGCCCCATCTATCAAAATCAATGGCGTGGCACTGGAGAATGTTGATCATTTCCTCCTACCTTGGAAGTCCTCTTTCATCCAAGGCAGATATTGATGCAGAAATTCAACATTGCCTGAGCTGTGCCAGTGTAGCTTTTTCTCATTTATGGCACAGGGTTTTTGAAGATCATAACATTCGAACAGACACCAAGCTTCTTGTTTATCAAGCCGTTATTCTCCCAACACTGTGGTATGGGTCCAAAACTTGGACAACCTACAGATACCACTTGAAAGTCCTTGAGAGGCACCATCATGTTGCCTTTGTAAGATTCTGAAGATCAAATGGGAAGACAGGCACACCAATATTAGTGTTCTGGAAGAGGCAAAGACCACCAGTATCAAGGCAATGATCATCTGTCAGCAATTCCGCTGGACTGGTCACGTTGTCCGGATGCCAGCCCATCTCCTCCCAAAACAGGTCCTGTTCTCTCAGCTGAAAGAAGGGTACTATAACGTTGGTGGACAACAGAAGCATTATAAGGACTTACTGAAGGACAACCTAAAAAACTGTAATATTGACATTGACACTTGCGAGACACTTGCCCAGGATTGCTTAAAATGGAGTGAAGTCCTATGTGGTGGTCCCCTGCAGTTTGTACTTGCTCGTCGACAAGCCGAAGAGGACAAGAGGCACGGGAGGAAGGAGAGGCTGGCTCCCAGTCATGGTCAACAGCCTCCTGCTGAGCCTGAAAACATCTGCCCTCATTGCAATAGAACTTGTGGTTCAAGGATTGGCCTTATTAGCCACCTGAGGACCCATAACTCCCATGGAAGATGATCATACTCAGTACCGAGTGATCGCCCATCATCATTAGCATGTGTGTACGTTCCTTTCTTGTTTTTAATGTTCTCTCTCTAGTGTTATTCCTTAAGGATAAAAGAGGCTTGCATAGAAAGAGCTTTGCGGTATCTATAACTGGGGGCAGTCACACTCTAACCATCCCTGTTGAGAAAGGAGGCAGGTGTGTTTGGGCACTCTGCCTCTGTTGGGCATAACATAGAAGGCAGGGAACTGTGCAACCTGGGAATAGCCGGGTCAGAAGGGAGTGGGTCGTGTGTCTCCCCACTCCCCAGACTGTTACCTCTTTTAGGTGAAGTGTGAAAGTGGGTGTGCTTGTGTGGCCACTGAGGGCAAATACATGTGCCGTTGCTCTGAATTGTGACACTGACCATTTCATGTAGGCCAGGGGTTCTCAACCTTTTTCTTTCTGAGCTCCCTTTCCCCCCCGCTATAAAAACTCCGTGGCCCACCTGTGCCTCCACAACTAGTTTTCTGCATATAAAAGCCAGGGCCGGCGTTAGAGGGTAGCGAGCAGGGCAATATGTGGGGCCACGGGGGCCCCGCGAAACTAAGCTGCAGGCTCCGCCTCTAGCCCCAGGTGGCAAGGCTCAGGGCCCTGGGCTTCAGCCCCATGCAGCGTGGCTTCGGCTTTCTACCCTGGGCTCCTGCAGTCTAACACTGGCCCTGCTTGGCGGCCCCTCTGAAACCTGCTCGCAGACCCCCAGGAGGCCCCAGAGCCCTGGTTGAGAACCACTGATGTAGGCCATTGATCAGTCATCAGCTGGAAAGTAATTAACCTAATACATTATAAAAGCATTTTTCTTTGTTGATATTTACGAGACGTAAGTATAGTAAAAGGAAAGCTTTAATACATGGCACTGTGGCCTTCATTCTCTAGACATTGTTCAACTTAAATGTTCCACCTACTTAGGTGTTCTTTGGGTAACAAAGTATAAAAATGACAAAAGAGTTGAGCAGATTCCAATATTTAGATACCAATTTTTGCAACATCAATGTCTTTTCTTAAAACTGAATTTGAAACAAGTGCCTAAACACTAATATTGCTTTTACAACTGATTACTTTAGATTCATTAAAGTTTTTTATAGCACACTTGTGGTGTCTTTCCAGTCGGCGGATACTTAGGCACATGCATGAATTCTTGTGCAGTTTTTTCTGTATACATAATACACTGTAATTGGTCGCACTGTCATTCAAGCCTACTAAAAGATCAAAAGAGCAGAATAGCTGTTGACACTGGCAATAAGGAACATGTAAAAAAGATAAACAGAAGGAAATCAGAGAATGGATAAAGGAGAGATTTCATAAGATAAGGTTTTAGTTGAAGATAATGAGCTTTGCCTTGGTTAAAGACAGCTGCAGTGTAACCCAGTAGCCTCATGCGCTGGGGTTAAAGTTGACCTAGAATTTACGTTTCATTGCTTTTTATAAATAAATAGTTGAGGAAAGATTTGGCAAAAAGAAACACCACCCCCCACCCTTTTCGGAAAAGTGATTCATGTTAACAAGTTCTCTGAATGTTTACTTTGTCCTGTGTGCTCGCTGGAGGGGTAGCTCTCCTGCCCTTGAACCAAGGGAATATTCAAATAAACCAAGCACTTTCTACACAGTTAGTTTTTTTTTCTGCCATCTGTGTTACCAAAAATATCCTTGAGTGCTCTCTAAAGGAATTAGCAATTGTTGGACTCTTTAAGAGTGAGGCACATCGAACTACTGAATGGTCTTGCAGGCCTATCAAACCTTAATTTGGTGCATTGTCTAACATAATTCAGTAGGATCCCCTTGAACCATTTTTTAAATTTAAATGTGATATGCAGGGAAAAACAGCAATAAGTAAGTAGCCTCCAGGAAACATGAAGTGTTTTTACTCCTATTAAGATCGAATACTTTTTTGTCTTTTCATCATGCTACATTGACCTTCAAGCTTTGAGAATGTGAAAGTTACAGTACTGCTTTCCATTTTTCAATTTGAAACATTTGTATCCTGTACCACATTTTGGTGCTCATCGTTTTGCCTCTAGTTCTTAATTGTTTGAATTCTGAGCAGTGTACATTAGACCAGCAGAGCCCAGGATCCAACCTGTACATCAGATGTACATTTTCATAGAAATTGCTGACACATGAAGCCCTTAAAGAATGCAGTGAATGTTATCAACAGCTACTTCCTTGTATAGCCTAGGTTAATAAATGAGGTAACTGTGAAGTAGTGGATTTAAATATCAGGGGAGGCATTTAGATGAATGTCTACAGATGATTTTCTGCTTTTTTGAATTTATGTAAATACCATATGCAGATATTGGGGATTTTGGAGAGGAACATGATCTTATCTCCACTAATTTGGAGGGACACAAATGTCAGAAATTTAAGATCTGAGATTTCGGTGTATGTAACAGCTGACAGAAGGACAGGTTGATTGTTTCATGGTGTGGTTGATATTATGAAATGCAAAATTGAGATCTGGTGTGGACTATGTTATGAATAAATCATTTGGCTTTCTGTACAACTTTTCTGTTATGGTTCTATTGTGAGCTTCTTCAATATTTAGTGACAGTATTTAAAGTCCTTCCGTAGAATTAAATTTCTGTGTGTGTGTGTGTGTGTGTGTGTGTGTGGTGTGTGTATTAAAATTATTGGAAAAGCGGTGCTGAGGTTTTTTAATCTGGTTCCGCATGCATAGTGTAACTGGATGCATAATTATCTGTCTGGAGAAATACAAAAGATGTAGCTTGTAAGCCTGTGTAATTAATGTCCCATAATCTATGATTTGAGGGATGAGAGGATAGAAGAGGACCGCATGTCTGATGAAGAAAATAATTTGAGGTAGAGTGGTCATTTTTGACAATTAAATATTTAAATTGCGATTTGACTTTTATAAAAGTCAACCTATGTATACTCTGCGTGATGTTCCAATGCAGCAATAACAAAAGAATGAAAACCACTTGTGTATTTCAGTAGGTTGGCTAAGTTTATTTCTCTGTTATGAACAAGGGCTCAGTTACATAATAAGATCTACTATGCCAAACCTAGCCAACTTTGGGTCACGTTCCCGGCGATTCTTGATCAGATGTTTTACAAACAATATTTTGCTGACTAGATTTCAGTATTTTGGGGTATGCACTCTGAAGGTCTTTGCCAAGTAACCTGATTAGCAAGCTTAAGATGAGAAATGTAAAGTATTTTTAACTAAATTGTCTAGACACTCTGTAAACGGTACATGTCATATACTTCCTTCTCATGAAAAGTTTTATATTAGAAATAGCCTAAACCAGCAAATTGCCCCTCCCGTCCCCCACCCTCCAGGCCAAGAGCGGGACTCCAGCTTGTGGGCGGGGTAGGACATGGACAGGGGTAAGGAGGGCAAGGGTGGGAGTGGGGCCGCAGACAGCCAGGATCGCAGCCAGGCACGGCTCCACTCCTGGCCTTGCCAGTAGCCAAGGCTGGGAACGGAAGCCAGGGATGTGGCTGGGGTGGGAGCAGAGCAGAGCTGGGGGCGGGGAGGGGCTGGGCAGTGCTCCCTCCCCGTCCCCATGGGGGATGGACTGGGTCCTGATGCGCTCCCCAGACAGTCCTCCATGCCGCGCCCCACACTTTGGGGACCTCTGGCCTAAACTCTAGTCTAAAATATATAGGGAGACATAGGAGTTGAATCTTTAATTTATTTTGGAATGAGGGATTTCTGTAGGTGGTGTCGGCTTTGTGAAGGATATTGGTTGCTTTGAGAGCGCCTCTTCTTTCCAAGGCGAAGGCTTCAATAATGAGCTTTGGTTTTGACATTCTGGGTTGGAAGGAAAAGTTTAAGATGGTCAATTCTGGTTTTTAATCAGATTCCGCTAAAAGCACTTGGAGCTGTACTCTGAAAAGCGCTATATAAGCGCTAACCATTATTATTTTTTAAAATCCCTTCAGTGTCAGTAAGGTCTGAAATATTAAACAAAAAACCTCCACTATTTATTTAGAATGGAGTTTCACAGAGCACAAAGGGAGACCAAGTATTTGGTAAATTAGGACTCTTCTTATGTGAACTGGATGAATTCGGAAAATCTGAAATTCCAGAATCTGAGTACTTTGAAGTTTAAATCAGCAAATGTAAAATTGAGATAAGTAGTGAGTAAATAATGACTGGTGCTAGATAAACACAGGCCCATAATCTGCAAGTTGCTCCACCCAGGGAGACCTTTTATGCCTGTGCAGAATCCCATTAAAGTCAAATCCAGATTGGATTTCTATGCATAATACATATTTTGTATCTGTATTGAGTATCCTAGTATGTCAGAATTCATGTGTGCTCTCACGTATCTGTGATCAAATAGCAATGCTGGCTGATGGATAAATCAATACAAGGACCATGCTTTTTTCCTCTGGATCTATAACTTCTCAATCTTTGACAGATACAATTTTTAAAATCTTTACAAACTTCTGATTTGTCTCTACTTCATCTGGAGTACTGTCATATGCTTATGTAACCCACAGACCACAGCTACATAGCCTTGGCCAATTAGCCCAAGCTGTAGCAAGTCATGTTTTTAGCTCTGAAAGTCTATGGTTCAGTCTCTGGTGTGGTGGCCAAGAGGGCAGTGTCAGATTTAGATATGGAAAATCTCTAGTTCTTAAAGGTTGGAATTTCCTTGAATCAAATGTCAGACTGTTTCTGTCAACAGTATGCAAAGAAGGAAAGAGTATCTGAAATTTACTGTAGACTTTTTTTCTTGTTTATAGTTTTTTCAGTGCCTTGTCTTAGTCTGGAACTCTGCTTTCAATTTCTGTAATCTGGCGCTATGCATCCGGATCCCAGACCCTTACAGGCACTGCTCTTCATCACTGCTGCAGTTATCTTCTCCGCTACAAGTTCAGGTAAGGCTTCATCTTGACCTAGGTAACTTGCTTGAGTATTAGAAGCCTGTCTTTTCAAAATGACTAAGGATTACAGGTGCCCCAAAATTGAACTAAACTGTCATGGCACTGTGTGTACAGTTCAGGTCTTACCTCTTGCTCGTGGAAAGTGCTGTTTTAGGGATGGTTTAAAGTATGCAAAAAGACAGAGGTAGAAGTTGAATCTCTAACAAATTAAACCCTGGCTCTAGTCTGAAAAGCTCTTATGTAAAAATGGCATGGTTTTAATAACCGATCTGCTCCTTTGTGCTGTCAGCTTGTCTTAATTTAGCTACAAGCTTTTACTAGCGTTAGCCCTCCCTAGGCAATGCAGGAGAGTGAGATGAATCTTGTTCTTCAACCATTCTAAAACTCGTTAAGTAAATTCCAGGTTCAGGGTCACTTTCTGCCCCAGTTATACCCTGTGCATCCACACTGAAAACAATGTGGTTGCTCAGTTATAGCTGAGGGCAGAATCTGAAGACAGTGGGGTGACAAAGATGTAACGAATGCCACTAGTTTTACTGATGCTGAGCTACAAACTAGAAAGACCACTGCTTTTCTCTGAGATCTCAGTTCACATTTGTAGCACTAGCATCCAGAAAAAGTATCAAAGCTGGAAAAAATAGATCTGGCATCTTTATGTAACCCCAGGATTCCATTTTTATGGAGTTGATTTTTCTGAATAGAATCACACTTTAATTTCCAGGGTTGTTTCTGTTTGTTCATGTTTTTTATGGCTCAGTTAAAAATCATTAAACAATCTTTCATCTGAAATTGATCTGTGTAACTAGTGGAAGAGTGAACTGATTTTTTAGAAGAAAATATTAATTGAGCAGAACCATTCACAGGAAACTTCATAGGTCACTGTGAAACACACACTATCTAGTGTTTTTTTTATATATTTCAGTGTTTACAGCATATTCACAAACTAGAAACTGCTTTTCCACTCCCATTTTTTTCTGTTTGGCAAACTGATTCTCCCCCCTTCTGTTTCTAACATAACAGAAGTCACCAGGATTGCCTCTTGTTTGCTGTCTCTGTGCACCAGTTTCTGTTGTTAGCAGGAATGTGCCCAACTTTGGAAATTGTTTCCAACTGCTTTCTGCAGTATTTCAGTGGGTAGGGCTGGAAAAACCCTGATGTCTGAGCATTAAATTTGCCCTGGCGAAGGACTTGCGTAACCCAAGTTGTGCAAAACTCAAGTTTTCATTTACCAAATAAAGTTTTTAGCCCTTACAGTGGTGAAGATATTTTTTCAAATGTGAATGTTGAGCTGATACAGACAGCTTCACAATGGCTCCTCACAGCCTTACAAATGTGATGATGCAGTTCCATCTTCATCAGGCTCTACCTGGTGAAGTCCAATTATTTGGAGCACATGAAAATCTCAGGTAAACTTTAGAAAGACAAGGTGACCTGAAGAAGAGCTCTCTGTGGCTCGAAAGCGTGTCTTTCACCAGCAGAAGTTGGTCCAATAAAAGATGTTACCTCACCCACCATGTCTCTTATATCACTGCATATAACTTAGGTTGACTTTAACATTTTATTTCATCCTAATTTAATAAGTTCTGCAGTCTCATAGATAAACATGCCAAAATAGCAGGCTGATTGAAGCTACTTTGACAGCATAGTAGGTCTAGAACTTTGAAACTCATGTCAAAGTACATTTTATACAGGGCAAATTAGCTACATCTTCAAATTACCATTCTGTGTCCTGTCAGAAGATTTGCAAAGGAGCCATGTGGTCTTCTGTGCATGTGCTTACCAGGTGAGAGTGGTCTTATCAGGACACCAAGTTTAGATTTAGTCTCATTGTAACACAATCTTTCTGGTCTTTGGACACCCAAACACTTCTGTCCCTTGTAATCTTATTTTGGAGAAGACTCTTTTCTCACTTACATAATTTTGGATGTATCTTATCTCTTTGTGAATATTAAGGTGGGTTCAGTAAGTTTATTGTTGCAGGCTATTTGCTTTTGTCATAATGACCTCCCAGTGGCATGTTAGTCTCTAGTAGTGGGAATCTGTCAAGATGAATCTCTTTTGAAAAGAGATAATTGCCTGTTTTCCAAAGATCTCCATTTTGACAGATTACCACTGACACACCGTCTCCTCAAAGAATTGGGAGGTTCTGTAAATGGTTTAATGTTGCATTGTCCTGCCTTTTATTATTTTGCCAGTACTTGTACTCCTGCTGTGAAAGAAACTGTCCACCCTCTGCTAGGACCTATCACTCAGGACTTTGATGTAAGAGAATTTTTGCCACGTCTGTATACAGTGGCCTGAGACTCTAGGGGTGATCATTTGCCAAGCTATGTTTTTGGAGAACAATGGCAGGGAAATACTTTTTATATTTGCACAGTAATAAATAAATCTGGTCCATTCTTCCATACAAGTCAAAGTATAACTGATCTAGACAGAGCGATTTCAGAGAGTATTCAAATGTCATACTGCTAAGTATTGTTCAGCCATTTAATGTCTTTTTCTTTCCTTTTAGATTTGATTCCTCATTTTATTTCTGAGCCCCTGTCCACTATCCAGAAGCCTGGTGGGCCTGTAAAGCTTCATTGCTCTGCTGAACCCTCCACAGCTCGCATTTCTTGGCTGTTTAACGGACAAAGGTTGGACAGCAAGGTGGAGCAAGTGGAGGTGCAGCTAGGATCTTTGACAATCTTCTCTCTCAGCCCCTCAAATTCTGGTCACTATCAGTGCATTGCCAATTACAGTGCTGGTGCAATTGTGAGCAGGCCTGCTACAGTATCCATAGGCCGTAAGTTATTTTCTACTTTTTATTCCTAACTCCATGGCAAAACTTAGTAGCCATCAACTAGTTGTATGAAATGTTGTTTCTTCCATTGTAGAGATGAAAAAAACCTGACACATTTCTGAAAATTTATAGTGCAACTTTTTTGAAAATATTTTGCATTTTTAAAGAAAAGCACTCTAGAACTTTATTGGGAAAACAGTGCTTTTTAAAGCCACTCCATATATATTTAATAGAGCACCAGAGATGCTTCAGAGATGGAGAAAGATAGCCTCTGCCCCAAGATCTTGTGTATAATTTAAAATGGATGATGTAATAAGATTACAGGGATGTCGCTCTTTGTGTCACTCTAAAACCTAAAATGTCTGCGTCGGTATGAAGCAATGGATGCAGCTACAAGCATGGTTGAGGGCTCTTTTTGTTCAGAATATCACAAGATTGAAGCATCGCTGGGTTTTCTCATCTGTTGTTGTCCAATTTTAAGTTCTCAGCCATTTTGACTCTACAAATTGCATCTGTGCGGTGTACAGCTACAGTAAGGCATGCATCTATGCCAGGCGACAAATCCTAGACCACTATGATATTCATTACCACCCTTACTCTACAGCTAATTTGCATGCAACAGTTTCATTGGTTGTATGTGGGAGACTGCATGGATGGGGGATAACTTGCACCAACTGCTGTCCACTCAAATCCACGCAACCACTCACACAGCAACACAACTGGCATAAACAATAACCCCAAACACACACAACCCCTCATGGCAGCACACAGCCTTCATTCGCTACCTGCACAAATCTCCCAGCCCACCCAGACACAAATCAGCACAACCACCTACACAACACCACAGTCAGCATACACAATAACTTTGTGTCACTCTGAAGTCTAGAATTTTGAGAGCTCTTTTTGTTTAGAAAATCACCAGCCTCAGTCGTCACTGGGACATGTGATCTGTTACCATCTAATTTGTAAGTTGGCAGCCATTTTCGGGTTTTTTTTTTACACACATGACTTTACGAATTACACCTATACGCCAGCGCAAGCTTTCAACTAGTAGTTCAAATTGTAATAAGTGAGGATAGCAAACAAAGTGGGGTGAGACAGGTTTTAGCGATTAAAATCATGTGATTTCTCAAGTTGGGTATGAGCACATTTTGGTGATCAGTATGGTTTTTATTTGTATAAAAAATAGAGGAGGTGGTGAATATGAATGACTCTCTTGTTTAAGGTATCACTGAGTTTTCAGAAGGAAATGAAATACTTTTTACTCTGGTGAAATACATTACAAAAATTAGATTGAAACGAGGAGAATGTAGTAGTTTGAAGACCATTCCATGCATAGAAGGCAGCATATCCCAATGGCCTATGACTTTTCACATGGCATGAAAAAGGGGGACACATGCTTGTGGGGGGGGAATTAATGGGTGGGCTAGTAGTAGTATTACATATTTATATTATGGTAGTCCCAAAGGGATTGGGCCCTGGGCACTGTACAGACAGACAGTGCCTGCCTTTGAAGATCTTACAGGTTAAACACATACACACATGAGTAGAGGATACAACTTAGAAGCAAAAAATATGGTGAAGAATTGACACTACTTCGTTGGCTTATTGTGCAGTGTAATTTGTGGAGCTTTTTAATTGGGGGGGGGGGTGAGACAGGGTGGCACAGGAAAGAAGGGGAAGAGGAATAGTAGCATGTAACCATGATCAGCAGGCTGGGTTCTGTAGGCATCATGGCAAAGGTGAGTCTTAAGTGGGATCTGAAGGAAGATAAGGTTCATGGCTGTTCAGATTTTATCCAAGTGCTTTCCCCATGTGTGAGGAGCATCATGGGAGGAAGCATGGTGGTGTTTAAAGGAGAAGCTGACTGGGGTGGGCGGTAAAGGCTGGGAATGGTGGAGGTCAGTGTGGTGGGTTACTAATCAGCCACCGAGCATGGGGCTAACTTATGAATGGCCTTGTCGGCAAAGATGAAGCTTGTATTTGCTCCAGAGGTGAAGTGGGAATTAGCTGAGAGACTCCAAGGTGGGGTTGATGTGGTCAGAGTGATGTGCCAAGAAGATGACTTTAGCAGCAGCATTCCGAAGAGGTTGAAATTAAAGATGGCGTTGTTAGCAAAGCATTGAGGGTGTTGGGAATAATGCTATGGCTAGGTCAGCTACAAAGGGATAGAGTTATCTAAGGCCTTACTTTCTGGCTAAGAGATCACACCTTGCTTTGCAGGCCTTTCTAATGGGAAGATACCATCTTTCCAGGAAGAGTGTGCTCTCCCTGTCTCCTCTTTCCCAGTAAAGCTTCCAGTTAGCAAACACAAAGGAAGGAACTCTAACAAACTCCCTGTGCCACAAGTCAGTGCCCACAGATGCAGTAGTGTTAGAGAGAGAAAATGCAAAAGAAGGTAACAGAGGTGCCAAAATGATATTGGTTAGGCTAATAACTTATGAAGTGCCTCTCACAACAATGAGGGTACTGTTTGTAACACTTGAAGAACAAAAATGACAGATCCACCATAGTTAGCGTTAAACTGAACTATAGCGGCTAGCCAGATCAGAGCTAGATTGATAGCCAGAATGTTGGAGAAAAATACCCAAAATCCACATGCCCTGAGTGATTTCCTGAAAACAGTCACACTCTTGGCAGGGACATCAGTAACTCTCCGGCTCCCTCTTTTCCCTACTCTCAAAAAAGCCCCCATACCCTTCCTAATGCAACTAATGCCCCTTATGTCCCTGGAACCATACAAAAGCTTTTGTCCACATGCTGACCATTTCCTTCCTCCCAAACTCTCTTTGATTTTATTAAATGCAAACCTTCCTAAGTTATGTTCTGAGGATGAATTTTAAAACCACAGCGTTAATGGGAAATAAGTGTTCCATTTCTGAAAGTATTTGAAAACACACGTACAAAACCTGACTGTGTGCTTAGAGGAAAAAGGAAACATGCTCATAGATTGCTTTCTGCAACTATAGTTTTTAATTTCCAGAAGCAAAAATCCTTTTGCCTTTTTTTTTCCCTGTCACCCTCAGTAAAGCAGAGAGTCAATATCTTGTGAATCTTCTTTCCGTAAGCTGTGTACCAGATAAGGGATGAACAGATACTCTAACTCACACTAATAGTGGTTCCTTCTATATGTAGCCACAGTGAGACCTAGAAATAATGTTTCTAGTTACAGCTTTTATAATACAAGGATCCCACAAGCTTCTCCTCCGGGCAAAAGAATTTTCTAGTGTAAACTCTCTTGTTGATCTGCCATGTCATTACAAAACCATACGCTCCTGGCTGCACTTCTTGCTTTCGAATTTTCTGCATTGAGGCCTGTGTTGCATAAAGCGCTAACAAAAAGCCCTTTACAATCTCTTTATTTTTAACAATTCACAGCAATATCTGCCTTACACACAGCAACTGCTAGCAGTAAATGCAAGTGACGTTCCCAAATGTGGTTTGTGTCAGTTGTGTGAATTCCTTTTGCTGTATTAAATGGAATTCCTTTTCTCAAGTACTTGAACTGATTGGGAAACTAGGAGGGAGGGGAAGACAGAAGAATAATTCATGATTTTTTTTTTTTTTTTTAATGTCCTTTCCATTTTTTATCAATTTAGTTTGGTCAAAATCATCTGTCTTTGTGTTTAAATTCCTTTTTTCCTGGTTGTTTTTCTTCTCTTCTCTTATGTTCTGTCATCTAATCAATCTTTGCCTTGGTGGTTGATCTGTAAATTGCTTGATAATTAAAAAAGAAATATGAAGTAGAGGGCTCATGGGCCAAGTTCATAAGAAAAAGATTATGTACCGTTGAAGACAGTTTCCTCGGAGTATGATTTGGCTGTCCTGCATCAAAGTTATGTCTGAATTGGGCCTTTGTCAGCCAAGATTTGAGTTACTTCTTCTTAAGGATGCCCCATCTATGGAGCATGTCCAGAATCCCTGTGAGAGGAGAGTTTCTCATAATTGAGAAGACTAAGTGTTTTGGTAAAGTGCTGACCCATAGCGAAACCCCCTCAAGAGACCTGTAAGGGTAATCAGCGTAGACAAACTTTACAGGCTATAAGCTTTGAACATGGAAGGCAGCAGGAAAAGAGTAACTTGCATACTGTACTGCACTACATGAGGGACTTAAGGTATGGCTACATTACAAGCCATACAGCTGCCACTGTAGTGTAGACACTTGCTACAGCAACAGAAGGGATTTTCCCATTGCTATAGTAAATCCACACCCTTGAGAGGTGGTAGCTAGGTCAAGAGAAGAATTCTTCTGTCAACCTAGCAGTGCCTACCCAGGGACTTAAGTAATCTTAACTAAGTCTCTTAGGCTAGGTCTACACTACCCGCCTGAATCGGCGGATAGAAATCGACCTCTCGGGGATCGATTAATCGATCCCCGAATTGACGCTCTTACTCCACCAGCGGAGATGGGAGTAAGCACCATCGACTGGAAGCCGCAGAGGTCGATTTTGCCGCCGTCCCTACAGTGGGGTAAGTCGGCTGCGATGCGTCTAATTCAATTGAATTTGCGTATCTTAAATCGACACACACCCCCCTTTAGTGTAGACATACCCTTAGGGATGTGAATTTTTCACAGCCCATAAGCAATAGCTAGTTTGACCTACTCTTTAGGTATAGACCAGGCCTAAGACAAACTGTTTCTGGGTTTCTAGCAGCATTAAAAACGAAGTTGGGAGATGCTATAACTTGTAGGTTGAGGTTTTATATTTGACTCATATTGTACAGGCAGTGAATAGCAGATGCTGCATTCCTCACTGATGTATTAATTGTCAGGTTATGTTTCTCCCAGAGTAATTAACTCCTTTTTGTATGCATAGAGCTTACAAAGTACCTGTTATCCATGTACTATAACTTGCCTCCTGCATTAAATTCAGAACTAGTAATTGACACACTTAGTTCCTGGGTTGAGAGCCTCTCTGTTCCCTTATTTTTCATGAAGTAGGTCTGTGGAACTTAAAAGAGGGCTACATTTTCAGTTTTTTCCATCCTTCAAGTGAAAACTCTTGTCTCTTCATGCAACAGAAGTTCAGATATCTATATCCTAGTTCTGGTATTGAGAACTACATTGTTAGGACTGTCGATTAATCGCAGTTAATACACACGATTAACTCAAAAAAATTAATCGTGATTAATCGCACTGTTAAACAATAGAATACCAACTGAAATTAAATATTTTTGACGCTTTTCTACATTTTCAAATATATTGATTTCAATTACAACAGTGTACAGTGCTCACTTTATATTATTGATTACAAATATTTACATTGTAAAAATGATAAAGAAAAGATAGTATATTTCAATTCACCTCATACAAGTACTGAAGTGCAATCTCTTTATCATGAAAGTGCAATTTACAAATGTAGATTTTGTTGTTGTGGCATAACTGCACTCAAAAAAGAAAACATTTAGAGCCTACAAGTCTACTCAGTCCTACTTCTTGTTCAGCCAATCGCTAAAACAAGCAAGTTTGTTTATATTTACGGGACATAATGCTGCCCACTTCTTATTTACAATGTCATCTGAAAGTGAGAACAGGCATTCGCATGGCACTTTTGTAGCTGGCATTGCAAGATATTTACGTGCCAGATATGCTAAACATTCGTATGTCCCTTCGTGCTTCGGCCACCATTCCAGAGGATATGCTTCCATGCTGATGACGCTCGTTTTTAAAAAAAAAAAAAGTGTTAAATTTGTGACTGAACTCCTTGTTGGAGAATTGTATGTCTCCTGCTCTGTGTTTTACCCGCATTCTGCCATATATTTCCTGTTATAGCAATCTTGGATGATGACCCAGCACATGTTGTTTGTTTTAAGAACACTTTCACTGCAGATTTGACAAAATGCAAAGAATATACAAATGTGAGATTTCTAAAGATAGCTACAGCACTCAACCCAAGGTTTAAGAATCTGAATTGCCTTCCAAAATCTGAGAGGGATGAGATGTGGAGCGTGCTTTCAGAAGTCTTAAAAGAGCAACACTCCGATGTGGAAACTACAGAACCGAACCACCAAAAAAGAAAATCAACCTTCTGCTGGTGGCGTCCGACTCAGATGATGAAAATTAATATGCGTTGGTCTGCACTGCTTTGGATCGTTATCGAGCAGAACCCGTCATCAGCATGGATGCATGCCCTCTGGAATGGGGCTTGAAGCATGAAGGGACATATGAATCTTTAGTGCATCTGGCACATAAATATCTTGTGACACCGGCTGCGACAGTGCCTGTTCTCACTTTCAGGTGACATTGTAAATGAGACGCAGGCAGCATTATCTCCTGCGATTGTAAACAGACTTGTTTGTCTGAGCGATTGGCTGAACAAGCAGTAGGACTGAGTGGGCTTGTAGGCTCTAAAGTTTTACATTGTTTTATTTTTGAGTGCAGTAATTTTTTTGTATATAATTCTACACTGGTAAGTTCAACTTTCAGGATAAAGAGATTGCGCTATATCAGCGGTTCTGAAACTTCATTGTACTGTAACTCCCTTCTGACAACAAAAATAACTACATGACCCCGGGGGGGAGGGGTCCGAAGACTGAGGCCGCCCGAGTTCTGTCACCCTGGGTGGGGGGGGGGCCAAACCTGAAGCCCCAGGGCTTCTGCCTTCGGGGGGAGGGGATATGTAACCTTAGCCCTGGGCAGTGGTGCTTGGGCTTTAGACTTGCTTGGGCCCAGGACCAACACCAGCCTTGGCGACCCCATTAAAATGGGGTCATGACCCACTTTGGGTCCCGACCCACAGTTTGAGAACCCCTACACTACATTATTTGTATGAGGTGAATTGAAAAATACTTTCTTTTGTTTTTTACTGTGCAAATATTTGCAATAAAAAATAATATAGAGTGAACACTGTACATGTATTCTGTGTGGTAATTGAAATCAATATATTTGAAAATGTAGAAAACATCCAAAAATATTTAAATAAATGGTATTCTATTATTCTTTAACAGTGCAATTAATCGCGCTTAATTTTTTTAATTGCACGATTAATCGGGATTAATTTTTTTTAATTGCTTGACAGCCCTACTTAAAATGCCACACTTCTTTACAGAGGAGTTGAGAGAAGCTGTCAAAAACAATATTCATTTGGATCAAAACCTGCTGTATTTGTAATCCGTAATTACTCTTTAACCCCACCTCCTCCAAAATCTACAATCCCACTTACCTTTGTACACTGTCTTCCAGATCTTGATGATTTTGATACTTCAGTGAAACACACAGTTACAGCAGAAGAAGGAAGTGCTGCCTTCATTGGCTGTAAGGTACCAGAAAGTAACCCTAAAGCACAAGTTCGCTTTCGAGTACGGGGAAAATGGCTGGAACAATCAACAGGTGAGAAATTTTGTGACCCTAATATAAATAACCTGCCGCAAAAATACTGGTTGAAATCAGAACTGAGTGATATCCTAAAAAGTTGAAAACTCATTATGCAATTCATTTTAGATGCATCTATCTTAGTAAAGACATCCATTACAGGAATGAATTTTTGTCGGCAGAGTTCTTAGTTCACAGCTATGCACTTAATAGAACAGGGTGTTAGATAAATTGACTAAAGACATTTTTTAAACGGTTTCTTTGAAACTAATTTTAAACCAGCCTTTTTCCCTTCCTCAGATAACTACCTAATTCTTCCATCTGGAAATCTGCAGATTTTGAATGTCTCTTTAGAGGATAAAGGCTCCTATAAATGTGCAGCATACAACCCAGTCACTCATGATCTCAAATTAGAACCCACTGGACATAAGCTCATAGTCAGCCGTGAGTATTTAGTATATCTACGAGGGTGGCTTTAAAGGATAAAAGCTTCAAACTAAATTGATCCACCTTAAATTAGTATTTTTAATAAACTCTGCTAGATCTTAATGTCTCGCTATTCTGATGGGTGAAACTCTTTTCCTCTACTGTATGTAATCTAGCTAGCAAATGTCTGCAGAATACTTTTCATCTGCTGTAACCGACTACGATTTTGTGACTTTAGGAAAAAAATCAACCTAAAAAGATTCCTAGCATGAATATCTAGTAGTCTAAAAAATTCTGGGTCTGCAAAGTCTTTCCTGTCTGCATGTGTTTTTTAATGTATTCCATCAGTATGGTATATGGTAACTCCATTGTATAGAAATAGTCGCCTATATTATCAATTTCATGCTCTCGTCTAACATGAGTTATCAAGTCCGTGATCTGTGGTAAAATGCTCACTTTCTGTTCTTTTTGCAAAAGGAGTAATTTATTGCTACTTATGGTTCGTTCTCTTATTAGCATAAATGGGAGTGATGGGAACATTAATGGAGGGGTAATGAACTCCTGCAAGAGTAAAACGCAGAGTTGATAGTAGCGGCGTGGTGGGTGTGCACTGCTGTGTGGGAGATGTAGGCTCAAATGCCAAAAAGGCTTTGCACTTAGCTGCTGGAAGGGGAATACCCCATGTCCAATAACCACCACTCCAATTGATTTTGAGGGGGTGCCAATTCAAGAGAGCCCCATCATGCTGTACTCAGCCATAAGGAAAATTTGTCCGCAATGTAAGTAACACACAGAACCTCAGGGCTTTGATAGAAAGGAGAGGGAGCCGCTAGAGGAAAAAGTAATAATCCAATTTAAAAATTGGATCGTTAAGGAGTTTTATCTTTTATGTATCCCTTTACTCTACTTCCAGGCACTTCTGCAGAAAGTTTTCGCATTCTTCACCCCACCGTTTCTCAGGCTTTGACGGTACCTCAGCACAGTCCCCTAACTCTAGAGTGTGTTGTCAGTGGGTTGCCTGCTTCTCATGTCCACTGGTTTAAGGATGGTCAGGATGCACTGACTGGAAGCAGGTGGAGACTACTGCACTCCCATCTTGTGACGGACAGGCTTGATACATTGGATGCTGGAAACTACTCCTGTGTGGTGGCAAATCAATCTGGAGTAGCGAAATATATAAATTACACAGTAACTATTCTTGGTAAGAAATAGAGGAAGGAACTGAATTTTTATTTTATTTATTTATTTATTTATTTATTTATTTATTGCAAGTTTTATGTTGAAGACCATTGCTGTTTTTGTTGTATAGTAGCTCTTGACTCTAAGTTCCCTCATGCTCTTTCAACCTAGACAAGGGCTGTTGTACTTTTACATCATCAAAGAGTTAAGATATGTACTTAATTATTATATCATGATCTCTCCCTGCTTGTATCCCTTATGACTCATTATCCTCTCTCTAAATCCTCTGTCCTCCTTCATTGTGTTAATCTATTTTGGATTGTAAACTCCTCAGGACAAAACTAGTAATCTTGTTTGTCTGCAAAAATGCCATACACACCTCCTAGTACTGGATGAATCACGTGCCACAATAGGATGCTTCTCCTTTCCTCGTTCATGGTCGTAACTAAACAAAAAGTTAGCTGGAAGGGGTGAGCATATTAAAATGTTCCTCCCCCCGCCCCCCAATCAGTATGTAGCTGGCTTCTGCTGTGCCTCTGTATTTCATTGCATTCCACTTTTCTTTTGTAGCAATTCTTTCTGGGCACTGCATAACTTAAGATAGAATCAATTGTGCAGCATCCTTAAATCATATTGAAGGAATCACCCTTTCATCTTTTTCATCCCCAACGTTCTTACTATTACCTAAAATAGAAAGTAGCTAAGGATGATTCTAACACTCATCTCTTGAAAATTAGGAGTATTTGTGGCACCTTAGAGACTAACAAACTCCCACTTCATCGGATGCATAGACTGGAACATATAGTAAGGAGATCTATGTACATATACAGAGAACATGAAAAGGTGGGAGTTGCCCTACCAACTCTGAGAGGCTAATTAATTACGAGAAAAAACTTTTGTAGTGATGATCAAGGTGGTCCATTTCGACAGTTTGACAAGAAGGTGTGAGGATACGTAACATGGGGAAATAGATTCAATGTGTGTAATGGCTCAGCCATTCCCAGTCTCTATTCAAGCCTAAATTGATGGTATCTAGTTTGCATATTAATTCAAGTTCAGCAGTTTCTCGTTGGAGTCTGTTTTTGAAGCTTTTCTGTTGCAAAATTGCCACCTTTAAGTCTGTTACTGAGTGACCAGAGAGGTTGAAGTGTTCTCCTACTGGTTTTTGAATGTTATGATCCCTGATGTCAGATTTGTGTCCATTTATTCTTTTGCGTAGAGACTGTCTGGTTTGGCCAATGTACATGGCAGAGGGGCATTGCTGGCACATGATGGCATATATCACATTGGTAGATGTGCAAGTGAACAAGCCCCTGATGATGTGGCTGATGTGATTAGGTCCTATGATGATGTCACTTGAATAGATATTTGGACAGAGCTGGCATCGGGCTTTGTTGCAAGGACACGCTTTTCTATACCTCTTGAGTGAAATAGAATTCTAGCAAAAAGCTACAGTCTGGGTTTGCTTGTGTGGTTAATGAACAGTGTACCTCTGGCTGCAAGTCTTCTGGCTGTTTGTCATAGACATTAATCTGTAAATAAATATGAACATTTCTGTTTCTTCATGCTAGTTCTGTGTGGGATTTTCAAAACCACACAGTGATTGCCTGTCTGCTCCCATTTATGTCAATGGGGGCTTTACCCCTGATCAGTGGTAAATATGTTAGGGCTTAGATATGTGTATATTCTGGCCAAACAGTCTGAATGATTTAAAAAAAAAAAAAGTTTGTTTCATAAAGTAGAGATGCTGAGACAGAAAATAGTTTTGTCAGAAAAAGTTTTCCATTAAAGGAATCCTTTACTTTTGTAGTGTAAGCATGACTTTTCTGCACTGAAGGAAAAAACCATTAAAATAAGGAGTGTTGAGCAAATGCCTTAGAAGCAAGTATTCATCTTTCACTGAGCTTACGACATGACTAAAATTGGCCTCCATATGTGTGATAAGTTTGCACGATTTCATATTGTTGTTAAATGTGTGGTCTAGTAATTAGTTGCTGCGTGATTCCTGAAAGAGCCATCTGCAGGGTTTCATATTCTGTTTGTTTTATAGAATCTGCCTCAATTTCTAAAGGACTGCAGGATCAAACAGTGGCTGTGGGTGCAACTATACATTTCACATGTGACATTCATGGAAACCCTGCTCCTAATCTTACCTGGTTCCATAATGCAGCTCCCATCCATCTCTCTCCACGACATCTGGTCACAGGAAACAGGTTGAGAATCAGTGGCATCACCAAGGAGGATTCTGGGTTGTACCAGTGTGTGGCAAACAATGGGATTGGCTTTATGCAATCCACTGGGAGACTTCAAATCCAGACAGGTATAGGAACATTTTTAACTATCCAAGAACTTAAACTAAAACCTTTGCTTTTTCTGATACATATTCGTTTTATTTCCAAAAGATTTGGTTTATGTATCGACTGCGTCCATTTCTGACCACAGTAAGCAGCAAATTGTACGATTTATCCATCACTACTTGATGTATTTCATGGAGGAGTGGGAGATATAACCCAGCTCCTTTATTTCAAGGATCCAGAATTTAAAAGAAGGCCCAAAAAAAAAAAAAAAAAATCTTGCCTCAGATATAGTTTTGTATGTTTCTCTCCTAGACAGTGTTGGCTTTTATGAAATTTTAGCCATGTTTTGATAGGAGGAATATTTGGAGAGCTGGAAGTATTTGGTGGCTCAGTTGTATTGATTCTCAAACTTTTAAACCTAAATTTCAGGGTTAAATCCAAGTGTAACTAAACCTATTCTGAGTCTGATCATTGATTCCATTGTCCTAAATCATCTGAGTTGAATGGTTTCAGATTCTATTGGAATTTGTCTAACTGACGAATTCCTTACTTAAGGTTTGAGATTTTTGTTCTTGTACACCCCAAGTGCAGATTGAAGGTTAATATTGCATCTGCCTTCTCCTAACAAAAGTTTCAATCGTGTTAACGGTTTTCAGTCCCTTGTTCAGTAAGGCAGTGAATTGGGGAATTACTAGCAACCAGAAAACTAAAGAACTGTATAAATGACAAATATTTGAATGTGTTCATTTTTGTACCATATTAATAGCTCATCTGTGCATTAGACAATAGATTCCATAGTACAGTGAATTAATTTTATGTATGAATTGTGTTGGTTTTTTTAAACAGGCAAAGGTTACAAGCCAGTTATAGTTTCTTCACCAGCCAGTGCCAATGTGGTAGATGGTGGTGATGTTACATTGTCATGCAATGCCACTGGACTACCTATTCCTGTAATCCGTTGGTACAACAGCCGTGGACTTATTACGAGCCACCCTTCTCAGGTCCTACATTCAAAACCACGAAAATCTCCACAAACAAGAAGAGGCAGCATGATTTTAGAACCCGTCTACTTCACCATGTCTCGAGCGGGATCAAGCTCCCTATACATTCAGGCAGTTACTCCAGAGCATGCTGGGAAATACTCTTGTGAAGCAACAAATAAACATGGCTCAGCACTGTCTGAAGCATTTCTTACAGTTGGTAAGCTAACATCGGTGTTGCCATGAGCCTTTTTTATGTTTCTTTTCTTTTATGTATCTTTTCAATAATCGAGCATGTGCCTTATGGGGTGAAACATCTTTTTAGTGTCAAAAGGGTCAGTTTATCAAAATCTGAATTAGAAATTAAGTGGCTATTTCATGACATATTGAAATGAGTTGGCCAGGTTCCTAACGACAGATATTCACCTTGTAGTTTTTGCCCGTCTCATCTGAGGCTAAAGCTTGTACCAGTGTGGCTCTGAAACCTGTCAGTATTGTGGCATGTCTTTGGGAAGGGAGATGGCCCTGTGGGGAAGCCCCATTTTGGAATTGGAGGATTTAGTTCTCCAGTCTGCTCCAATGAGGGACTTTTGGCAAGCACTAAATTCACTTTAAAATCTCTACAGGCTTTTTTTAAAGTATGTTTAGAATCACCTGCTAAAGTGTTGTTTGGTTGCAGCCCAGCATTCAGCCATAAAGACTATGCTTGAGGAGTGCTTCCAAAGTCACTAAGGAATTGGTGCACAGCAAAAACAGTGTTTGCAGAGTCAAGTAAAGTGGGGGGAGGGATAGCTCAGTGGTTTGAGCATTGGCCTGCTAAACCCAGGGTTGTGAGTTCAATCCTTGAGGGGGCCATTTAGGGACCTGGGGCAAAAATCTGTCTGGGGATTGGTCCTGCTTTGAGCAGGGAGTTGGACTAGATGACCTCCTGAGGTCCCTTCCAATCCTGATATTCTATGAATCTTCAACTGTTCTCAGTAGTGTGCACACACAAACACCACCACCATGACCTTAACTGTGGGTAGATGAGAAATGTAAAAATAAATAGACAATATAAAAGGCTTGCTCTTGCAAAGAAAATACTGAGTGTTCACTATTCTCAGAGGTTGCTACTAGAAAGAGATTGTAATTAAACTGAAGGCACAATATAAAAAGAAATCTTTATTTTTATTATAATTTTGTTATGTCCAAGATCACAAAAGCATTAAAATAATTTTAAAATGTTACCCTAACGAAAACAAGGGCAAAATTTTTTAAAAGCACCCAAATGATTTAGGCTTATGTTCATTTTCAAAAAATCAATGGGGTTTAGCCTTTTAAGTGCCTTTTTAAAATGGGACTGAAGAGCCTAAATCCTGTAGGTGGTTTTGAAAAATTTACCCTTAGTCTTGCTGTACAATCGTCAAAACACATCCTAGGGAAAACAGAAAACCTCATTAAAATGTGCTGAGCCAGAAAGCAAGTTAAACTCTATACCTAATAATATTTTTTTCCAAAAAATCAAGATAGAAAATATATTGAATGCATAATTCACATAAAACAACATTAATTTTATTTTTTAATTGCCTAATTTTTAAATATTCTGGCTTCTGGTACAACACTGGTAAATATGTCCTGAAATATATTAAAATCCTTTTTTTAAAGTTATTTTTCTACTTCCATCTTGATGTGTAGAAGATTCTTTTTAGCAAGGGAGAAACTGACTGTACAGGGGATTATATAAAAATTGACTACACTCAAAGTGCTATCAAATATATACCATAAACTGAGACTTTTTTTCCCTAAATTTTTCCATTTAGACTTTAGTAGATATTTTTCCTTGAAATAAATGTATACATCTGAAATAGGGTAAAAAAAAAATTGCTGAGAAAATGATCTATCAATGTAGTTTTAATATTAAAAACTCACATTAGCTTCATTAATGGACCTCATAAAACCAAAATCACACACAATTCTCAGAACTCCACCTGAATTGAAATAAAAATCCTGGTGCCATATCGAGTTCTACAAGTTAAATATCAAATTTGTTGCACTGACTTCTGATTGGTGTTCAAGTGACAGTAAAGACACTGGGTTTGATCTGTAAACCTTTAAATGGGTTTGGAAGCTGGCTACCTGAGAGCCATCACGATTGAGGACTATTAACTTAAATGCCTAAAGATATTTATATGCCATACGACTTTAATAAAGCAGTTCTAATAGCAGAAGTATCAAACCGATGTTGTTCTGCAGTCAGTTGAGTCTACAATAGGTTCAAGTGAACATGTTGGGTAAAGTTTTCAGAAGCACCCGAGTGATTTAGGAACCTAACTCCGTGGCACTTAGTGTCTTAAGTCATTTAGATGGTTTGGAAAATGTTACCTGTCTTGAGTAGTAACTCCCGTCTTGCAGTGCTGGTTGTAGGAGGTTGGGTATGTTATAGAACACCGACCACAAATCTCCCTGCTAACTTCCATTAAACACTAGCTTATTTGTGGGATTGCTAAGGAATTTTTTCAAAGGGTGCAGTGACTAGGAAGCTGAGGGCGAATAGTTAATCTGACTAGAGAGGTAGCGGAAGTACCCCACATTACATACTAAAATAGAGGATACAGAAACCTTGACAAATCCTCTGGTGTAGGCACATAAATCTGAACAGCCTTAATAAACATTACTGTTCTGTGGTGTCTGTCCATAAGTTAAATACAAATTGATTGCCAATTGTTAACTACTAGCCTTCAGGACTAGTGAAAGCAATAATGCCAGTAGGTCTACCCACTCCAACCTAAACCACAGCTAATTCCCCACATACTGCTGTCCAATTCCCTGCTCCAGCAGTCACCAAGTCATATTGCATCTGAAGAAGTGGGTTTTTTACCCACGAAAGCTTATGCCCAAATAAATCTGTTAGTCTTTAAGGTGCCACCGGACTTCTTGTTGTTTAAGTCCTATTGTGTACATCCAGGAATCCTTGCTAACCCATCACAGGAAAGTACATGTTCCAACTCGTCAGACAAACAAAACGTTGGGTTTTGATACTAATATGCAGCACTTTCTCACTGGTTAATTTAGTGTACTACAGGGGTCCTCAACGCGGTGCCGCGGGTGCCATGGCGCCCGCCGGAGCGTCTAAGTGTACCCGCGTACTGGCCGGCGGACAAGCATCTGCCGAAAAGGCCGCCAAGAAGCAGCGTCATCCAAAGGCAGCGGCAGCGCCGCCGCCGAAATGCCGCTGATTTTTGGCGGCATTTCGGCAGCGACGCCTCTGGATGACGCTGCTTCTCGGTGGCATTTCGGCGGCGATGCCTATTTGACGTTGCCGCTTGTTGGCGGCATTTCGACGGATGCTCGTCCACCACCACTGTCCTCCGTGGCTCGTCATCTGGTGCCCACTAGACGAAAAAGATTGGGGACCACTGGTGTAGTAGATACACTTTAAGTGTGAGAATATTGTCAGACATTTCTTCTGTTGTCTTGAACAAGCTGATGTCTGACCTTGAAGACTTCCTCTTTGTGTTGCTTATGACTCCCATCCCCAAACTCTGCAGCATTCCTAAATAAACCAGTGCTTGCTGAGAACATGGGCTTCAGTTTAAAAAAAAAAAAAAAAAAAAAACCCAACCCTTTCCCTTCCCCTTCAGTTTCCAAGAAATGGCCAAAAATAGCAGCCACACTTGTTGTTGGTATTTTAATGGAGGTTTGATGCAATCTGAGGTGGCCAGGCCAACACCGCTTACGCTTTACATTACCAAGGATTTTCTGTTTATTTTGTAAACTAAGTTCCCCTTATTCCCCTCCACTTTCTGGACCCCAACACATAACAGAAACCTACACAGATCTACGAAAGAACGGGCAGGACTAAGAACATCTGGCTGTCTAGCATTTCAGTGTGCAACCTCAGTAGCTGCGTCATTTCCCTCAGTGTTCTCACTTTAAATATTGAAGTTTGTTGCTTGTCTTGATGCTAACCTCAGATGTCCAACCTGCCAGCCCATTGCTGCTGGAATGTTGTCAAGCTGTGTATCAATTCCAGGATTCCCTAAGAGTATTTTTGTCTGTTATGTTTTCCAGTACTACTGACCTCATTTCAGTTAAAGCTGCGGGATGGCAGGAGGAAGCACATAGAGGGCTTTCAGAAATATGTTAATATCACAAATAGCATTTTAGATCTGACTTTAAGCTTACCTCATTCTTAGCACTATATTTTCAAATGAGTTGGCTGGGTTTCAGCTCTGTAACGTTCAATGTTAGTAGAAATTACTCACAACTAAAACTTCACAAAGTGAGCTAAGAAAATGCCTTTAATGTAATTTTGTACATACTGTACAGTAAATTGTAATTGTACAGATATGGCTTAATGCCTTGGTGTCGCATCAAATTACTCTGTATATGCTGGTAGAGGTGTAGTTATTTACTTTTCCATATAAGTACATTGCTGCTACCTAATGTACCTGGTACATGAATTATAACACATCCACTGCTGCCAATCTGCCAGGTACTACACCTTTAGAATGCTTACATTCAATGAAATGTTGCCCTGCTGTTACCGCATAGAAGATGCAGTAGAATCTAAGAGTGAAAGGCAGTAGTTCATTATTTGTTTCCGGTGCATGAAGCAAATAGGCTTTGACTTGTAGATATAACCAGAATTTTTCTTCTGCAGTTCCTTTTGAATCTAGTACAAAAGCTGAAGAAGTCACTCCTACGGAGGTTGCCCAAAGTGATGAAGGTGATGGAGATTATGATACAGAAGTGGGGTTCTCAAATTTGTCTCCGACAAAGTTGCATCTTGATGCAGTTGCTACAGAAAAGACACCCAATGGGGCTTTGCCTCCTGAAGCCCCAATCATCCTCAGCCCTCCACAGACACTCAAGCCGGACATGTATAACCTGGTGTGGCGCTCTGGGAAGGATGGCGGCTTGCCCATCAATGCTTACTTCGTGAAATATCGCAAGGTACTGCTTCTTTGCAGGAGATAGTCATAACTCCAGAGCAGATGGCTTCCTTGAGAAGCCTAAAACTATCATTGTTACAGCAGCATGGGTGTTAACAAGAGTTATGGTATCAGCCCAGAGAGAAGATAAAATACAGTTGAACCACCGTTTTGCTGTGGAGACACAGGCAGTCTGTTTAGGGATGATTTGAAATTAGTTGCTGCTTTTTGGGGCTTAACTGGGCCTTATTCAACAGAACTCAAGTTTTTATTTTCATTGTCGTACCATTATTGTATGTGTGGAATTGGACTCTGGTTGAGCATTATTCATACAACATTAGTAATTTTAAAAAATGCATTTAAAGTCGGTATGTCTGGTTCTGATCTCACTTGCACTGTATAGTTTGAATAGAACTTTTGCAAGCAGTGAACTTCTTTGATTAGAATTCGAACTAAGCATCACATAGGACTAAATCTTAAATCAGACTTTTTTTCTGAAGGGCTAAGTTACTCAGTTCATATTTTTATAAGTTTAAATCCTTGTTCGTCCTGGTCTTGTCCCAACCTGAAGCAGAAATACCGCATGATATTTTTGACCAGCCAAATCCAGGAAATCTCATGACAGCGCCTATTTAATTTATGAACCAAAGATAGTAGGTTCAGATAAGTATTCAAAACTTTTGGTGCTTATCTGACCCTTTCAAATTTGTCCAGCACTAGCAATTATATTTTCTGTATTAAATGCTTTTTTATTTATATATTTTTAGTAGACAGTTTATCATGGTTTTAAAAGCACCTATCTCTTCTATCATAAAAGTTATTTAATTGATTTCCTCTTCTTCCAAGATTTCTTTTTATAAAGTATTAGAAAGAAATGTCTCTTTTGAAGAAAGAATTTGAATCAAGGCCGTCAGTATAAACTTTAGTAATCCGTAGCATTTAGAGCTGCCTTCCATGTTTTTATTAAAGTCTTAAGTTGTTTAGTAGTTTATTTTTGATAGAATCTCTGCCTTTTCCTTTGGGATTTGGGGTAATGCTTTTCTCAGAAGGTCAAATATTAAGAAAAATCTTTCCTTTACCTAATGGAACTGGGGAATTCACTGTAAAACAGAATAAAACCCTGAAAAATTGTAAAAAGGGAAATATGTACACTAGTAAAACAAATCTTCAATCTTCCTGCTGATGTTTTCCAGCCTCTGGAGGTAACCAAGCAGATAAAACACCCCTCCCTCCCTCCCCCTCTCTCTCTCTCTCTTTCTCGTTACTCATAAACATGTAAAGATGCTTAAATTCATGGAAGGCTGGGATAGGATAGGGTAATTGACTGTCACCTTTCCCATCTTGGGTTCTGCTTTATCCAGAGAGGCACACCACCATCTAATGCTAGGTATTCTGCTTGAAATCATTTGTCCTCATTCTAGATTCTCGGGCACAAACACTCGCAGTAAATATCCGTTGCAATATGTACTAATTAGCATTGTTAGCTGTCTCAGCTGAGTGGCAAGGGGCCAAATTAATGTGGAGACTAAATTCTCTCAAACCTTGATATGGGGGATCCTGTAGGTCAGGGTTCAGATCTATTTCAGGAACGTGGTGTAGAAGCTCACAGAGCTGCCGCTTGTGCTTTACCTGCTGTGTGGATAAAAGCCTTGGATTTCCAGGCCTGTCACTGGCACTAAGTAAAACTCATTGAACATAAATAGACATTTTGGCATTTTTATACAATAAAATGTCCAGAAGACCAGCTCAGCTGGAGAAGTATTGATCTTTTCCCACATCTAAAGTTGAAGTCATGGTTTGTCTTGATCTTAGCATCTTGTGATTCCCTCCTGTACAGCTGGATGATGGCGTCAATGCCATGGGAAGCTGGCATACAGTTCGTGTTCCTGGAAGTGAAAATGAGCTTCATCTCACAGAACTGGAGCCCTCCAGCCTCTATGAAGTTCTGATGGTAGCGAGGAGTGCTGCTGGTGAAGGCCAGCCTGCCATGCTTACATTTCGCACCAGCAAAGGTAGGTGCAGTGTTTCCTATATGCAAAGTTATCGCCAAAACATTCCTGTTGGCTGTGGCTTGTCTATAAAGCTATTTGTGGAAACAGTGGTTTAATGTAGTATCAAAGGAAGTGCCTATCACAACTAAGGCTGTTGGTAAATGGGGTCCAGCATAGCTGTAAGTCAAATTCTGATGGTGTATTACCATAGCGGTATGCTGAGAGGATTCTTGTTAGTAAAAGACAGCAGACTCTCAATTGTCATGCTGTTTGTGGTGATTATTTGCGTCTCAATTCACGAAACAAACTACAAAGGCAACTGCACTACATATGGACTCTTAGGACTAATCTACACTGGAAGTGCTACAGCGGCGCAGCTGTGCCAATGTAGTTGCGTTGCTGTAGCACATCTGGTGAAGACACTGTGCCGCTGGGAGAGAGCTTTCCCATTGTCACCTCTGTGAGCGGCAGTAGCTATGTCAGCAGGAGACGCTCTCCTGCCAACACAACGCTGTCCACACAGGTGTTTAGGTCAGTGTAATTTACGTTGCTCTGGGGGTGGCTTATTCACACCCCTGAGCAACATAACTTATACCAACATAAGTGGTAGTGTGTACAAGTCCTAAGGCAGCCAAGCTCTGGTCAGCCTTTTCCACATAACACTTAAAGTTGTTGAATCCTCACTGGTCCTTCCATTCTGAGTGTCCTCACCCAAATTAATAAAGCTGCTTCAGTCCTGACCTGTAAAACCCCTGTGTAAAAAGGCCTTGGCCTTGGCCTTTCCTGTGCAGAAACTTCCGGTGCACATTGTTGTACTAGTTTTGTAGTGCATGCTGTATTGAGAACACTAACCCAGTTCTCATTTCCAACTTAAGTGATTTTTGAATTCAGGTTTAAACTGACCATTAAATGTTTGAATTACCCTATATTATCCACTCTGCTTAAAATGTTCCTAATGCAAAGAATTAAACAATTGGTCATATAATACAAGAACCAGCTGTATTAAAAATGATTAGACATGCTAGTGATTTATTTCCAGGAGGAGGCCGCCATATGCTATGAACACTGGTATCAGTTTTTAATTGCCAGTTTTGGGGCTTCGTTAGACCTATTACTATTGTTGCTAGAGTACATTCAACATGACTCCTTTACCAATGTTGGTGGTTCCAATGTACTGAGGGGCATGATTTGGGGGAAGCCAATGTAGCAGGTGTTGAACTCACAGCAGAAATCTAGGGTGGGGCGAGTGCCTCTCATGCTGTATAAATGTGCAGTTATTATGGTAGTTACTCCAGCCTGAGACTGGAGGTGAGTCTGCCGATTGACATGGAGAATTGTCTTCTCCTTCAGCCCCTGAGGAACTAACTCCCTAGTGCACAGCTGGCCTGGCTGGGAATTGGAGCCAGGTTTAGTGCCAACAGCAACTTTAACTCTGGTGCAATCTTGTGTAAAAGCAATGGGAGGGGACATACTGTAAGGATCCAGTGAACAGATCTTTTTCCGGCAATGTCTTCTCCGGTCACTGAGTTATTTGTCATATCTCAAACTTTTTTTTAGAAAGAACATCATCCTCAAAAAACACTCAGGCCCCATCTCCCCCACTTGGCATTCCTAAACATCCCGTCATTCAGGAAGGGTCAAATAACTTTGGGGTGGTCCTTCCAGACCTGTCTCGACACAGTGGAGGTAGGTGAATGGATTGTCTCCAATTCACATGTTAGATGTTGCAATATAAAATGAGGTGCATTTAAGCTAATTTCTCAAGTGCTTATAATTGTACTTCTGTGTCGTGTGTCCATTTTTATTCCCTGTTTATTCCTTAGGTCTGTCTTTCTGTTGCAGGTCTCTTTTTCTCTTGTGAATGATTTGTTAGCAAGGCTCAGATATAAGTGACTTCAAACTACCAGATTTTCTATGCTTGCATGCAAGGATCAGATTGTTCATGCTTTTGAGAGTGTTAACTAAAAGGTTCATCCCAGTCAGTGAGGCAGTGTATTAAGTAGCCACCTTGTGTACGTCTTAACTTACCGGAGGGTCCGGTGGCAGGAAATCGATGTTCTGGGATCGATTTATCGTGTCTGGTTAAGACGCGATAAATCGATCCCGGATCGATCCCGGACGTGCTCGCCGTCGACGCCGGTACTCCAGCTCGCCGAGAGGAGTACGCGGCATCAACGGGGGAGCCTTCCTGCCGCGTCTGGACCCGCGGTAAGTTCGGACTAAGGTACTTCGAATTCAGCTAAGTTATTAACGTAGCTGAATTTGCGTACCTTAGTCCGAAGTGGGGGCTTAGTGGGGACCAGGCCCTTGATTCATCCAGTCATTTGTTGTGACTTGCAATAATTATTTATGAATCCTCAAAATGCAGTGCCTGTCTTACATAAGAGTGTAGTTTATACACTGAGATGTCATCAAATGGATTTCTCATCCAGTGAATTTGATATTTAAAGGGACACTTACCTAGAAGTGTAGTCAGTTTCTAAAAATGAGTTAAGTAATTTGCCACACTTGACCCCTAATCTCACTGCCAATTTTGATAATTTACAGGGACTTTTTCTTATTTTGTGGTCTTCTCTCCTCTCTGACTTTGTGAAAGACCCACAAGAACAGGAGAAACAAATTATACAGGGGAAACTGAAGGTGACAATACACAAAGTGCTATCAGATGCACAAAGTCAGTGTCTTTTCTGTAGTTTATCACTGATAGTCAAATTGGATATTGTAAGAGTAAGTAATTCATTTTCAAACAGGTGCAATTTTTAAGTTGGAAATGTCCCTTTAAATATCTTACTGCTAAATATGTGTCAGTCTTCCTGCAGTACACTAAGGCTTGTTTGCAGAGATCATTGTCAAAGTGAAGGTAAATAACATGAGCACAAAAGGTAAAATTTTCAAAGGCACCCACGTCCAATTTTCAAAAGTGACTAAGGCTCCTAAGTGCATATGTCAATTTTGTAAATAGGATTTAGCCTCCTAACTCCCTTCAGCACTTTTGAAATTCTTACCCAAATAGACTGAAAATGAGTTTAAAAGTTTAAAATCCAGTTAGTGCCAGATAACCTATTGCCTTTCTGTTCCTTATTAAATACCTTCCTCCCTCTATGGCACTTGTGATTTAACAATGTGTATAAACCAGTGCAGTGAAGACTTAACCATTCTGACTGATGAGACATCTTATAACCAGATTGCTAACACCACCTCTTTCCATTTTCTCTGTTCCCACTGCTGTCTGTAACTTCCAGTGAGTTCAGTAAGTATTGAGATCATTTGTTACATGCTTGGTTTGCTCTTATTTCTTCTAAATTATGCTTAAGCAATTCAGTGCTTAGTAGTATTTATGGATCAGGTTTTTTTCATGGTTCTGGGAATTTCAGTTCAAATTTTTTATTCTCACCAAACCAACCTGCTGCTTTTGTATGCGCTCCCTTTGTTGTAGTACCACGGAAGAGGTAGGATTTAGTGTATTAGCATGTCTCTTTCAATTCTGTTGCGTAAAGAATGTAGCTCCCCTATTTTCTGGTTATTCAAGAACACTTTTGCACTCCCGTAATTTAGTTGCATTGGTCTGATGCAGCACAGTCACTGGTGTTAGAAATGGCAGTGTTCACATCCACAACTAAGTTTTCATACACAGTTTAAGACTTTAGTACTAGGGCTCTTCCCAACTCTGAAGGATAAAAGGAAAACTTATAAAAGTACCTCTCATTTTATATACTGGAATGCCTGTGGGAGGAAGATTTAAGAATCTCCATGTCTGAAACATTTGGTCTAACTTAATTGATTAAACTAATCATAGGTGTGCTCTGTAGAGAACGGAGTTCCATGTTTCTCATCTAACTCCTATGTACGTATTCCTTAATTTCCCATTTCAGTTCCAGAGGCTCCAGATCGCCCTGCTATCTCAACAGCTTCAGAGACCTCTGTCTATGTCACATGGATCCCACGTGCAAATGGTGGCTCTCCCATCACTGCCTTTAAAGTCGAGTACAAGCGCATGAGCCGAAACAGCGATTGGCTAATTGCAGCCAATAGCATCTCTCCTTCTAACCTGTCAGTGGAAGTTCGCAACTTAGAGCCAGGTATTAAAACTCTTTCACTGCCTTTAGGATTTTTAGTTCCAAATCCTTTTTCTTTTAGATGACCGTTTTCTTGTGAGGAGAAGTATTTCTTATTTCTGGTCATGCACTTCAGCAGATAAAATAATTACAGACTCATTAAGAATACTAAACACGATTAAAAAGGCCCATTTTATCTGTAGTTTGTCTCTCAGGTTAGGAATTTGTTTCTTTAATTGAAGTTGGCTTTTAGCTCTCTAAGAAGGAAACGGTCCCCGCCCCCTAACCCGGCCCCCCATTCAATTTTTATTGGTGTTTGTTAGTTGTTTGTGTACATTTTCTTTCAACCTCTCCCTACTTAATTGTCATTTCTGGTAAATACTAAATCTAGGTTATGATTGCTATGTGCTTCTCTGCAGCCATTCCATTTGTTTTTCATTGGTTAGTACTATTGGGCCGGGAAACAAGAGAACAAATATACTAACATCAGCCAATTATTTTGATGAGACAGAAGTTCAGGGGAGCTTCAGAAATAAACAAAGGACCATTGTCCATGACCTCTAGAAATGCACACAACTGGTCTTGTGGGATATACTCCTATAATCTTAATTGGACATCACTGCTTTAGGAGGGAGAAAATAGCATTTCCTTGCCTTTCTCATGGGTGAAAATTTCTTTCCAGCCCAATTATATGACTAGCTTTTCACCACTGCATGAGAGCAGGTTCTGTCACAGTTAAGCATCTAAAACCACTAGAGAGACATCATTGATAGCAAGTAATTTTCTTTTTGAATCCCAAGAAATCAATTTAGAACTAATTCCACTATGACAGGGTCTTATCTCAGATTTTTTTTTAATCATTTGAGCCCTTTTTCTAGTGCTTGGGTATTTTTATCTTGCCCCCTAATTTTATCTTTTGCCTTTGAAAGGAGCAACATACAAATTCCGTGTGATTGCCGTTAACAATTACGGGGATAGTCCACGAAGCTCACCATCTCGGCCATATCAAGTCGCTGGCTTTACCAACCGTTTTTCCAACCGCCCGATCACAGGACCTCACATTGCCTACACTGAGGCAGTCAGCGACACTCAGATCATGTTAAAATGGACTGTGAGTACACTTTATTTCTGTTCTTTTCCCCTTCTATAGACTAATTCTTACTGATTTGGTGGTTAGAAATCTTTAAAAGTGAAGGACCAAGAACAACACACTCAAGCTAGCAATGTAGTTGTTTTCCTCCGTACTGAGTGGTATTCTTAAGAGATTCTTGGTTGGCTTCATCCCATGAACCATATCAATCTACTCATTTTTTCCTATATTGTAAGATTTAAAATCTAGAAACCTGAGTTGTTGCTGTTCTTCTAACACTGTCTTGTAGTGACTGTTGATTAATTGCAACTTTAACTCCTCCAAACAGCTCAGAAGTGTTATTTGATAATAGATCCTGTTTTAGTTTATATGAGTCCTTGAAAAGAATCCACTGTTGTATTATGCACACTCTAAAAAGTCTTAACTACGCCTCAAAATCCTATTCCCTGTTGAGAATTTTCAGTAGACTACATCTGAAGAGGAAGTGTATCCAATAAACATTCCATATTGCAAAAACGTTCCCCTCCTTTCCTCTGTAACTCCGTCTTTGATAAACAAATATTTTGAAGTCCTTATTGAAATCCACCGTATCATTAGTTTTTTGCTTTTGTACACTGATGTATGCAACCATGGTACACCATGAGGGTAGTTTCTAAACTCCACAGAATTCCCAGTTCTACAATTTGCCGGAACAATTCAACCTTGAAAGAGGAAAATATCAGTAATAAACTGAAGAAACTTAGTCTAAAATGTCTGAGGACGACATAAGAGTATTTTTACAGAATTCTCTATTAGCAGAATGTTAAGTTTGAACTCAAAGGTTAGGAAACTGTGTCTGCACTACAGGGTCAGTGCCAGTATATGCACGTCAACATAGCCAAGCTGGCATAGCCTCCTAGTGTAGATGCAACCTACACGACAGAAGGAGTTTTTCTGCTGGTATAGGAACAACGTTAGCTGTGTTGACAGAAGCACTCTTTTGTTGCAATAGCTGCATCTGCACTGGGGATTTTGTCACCATAGCCATGCTGGTTGGACGTGGGTTTTTTCACACCTCTGATTGACGTAGCTATGCTGATGCCAGTTTTAAGTGTAGCCCAAGCCAGTCAATTTAACCCAACTTAAAGTTGCGTGGACAACCTTAACTCTGTCCCCTGTGCCTCACAGCAGTCTTCAGCTGCACGACTACATACGATGTCTGAAATTATATAATTCTTGTAATTGTTTTTCTTTTCTTTTCTTGGTCATAATGGTCCAGTATATCTTTGACTTAAAAATAAAAACTTCAAATGAGAGTAAGTCCCATTTTGAAAAAGAGATATAGGAAGGTGTCCAGAGCTCCCTGCTGTGGACCCCTTCTGGGCTCTTCAGAACTGCAGGAGTCCGTCCTCAACCCTTCAACAGGGCTTTCCCCAGTCACATGTCTGCATTCACTGCACTGTGTCTGACTAGATTTTTCACAGTGCAGTTAATTTAGCTCCATATACATGCAGAGTAGACCCTTCAATTCACACCATGAAACCTGATTAAAAAAATATATATATCTGTGCACACTCAGTTTGATTTTGAAAGGCTTATTGCTCTGTCAAATCAAATACAATTTTCTTAAGTGTAGGTGCCGACTCCATGGGTGTTCCGGGGCTGGAGCACCCACGGGGAAAAAAAATAGAGGGTGCTCAGCACCCGCTGGCGGGCCCCACTGATCACCTCCCCCTCCCCCAGTGCCTCCTGCCCACCGGCTGTCCCCGCCAATCAGCTCCTGCCCCCCAGCACCTCTGCCTGCCAAGGATCAGCTGTTCAGCAGCGGGCAGGAGGCACTGGGGTGAAGGGGAGGAGCGTGGGCAGGAAGAGGTGAAGCGAGAGCAGGGTGCGCTTGGGGGAGGGGGCAGAATGGGGCAGGAAGAGGTGGAGTGGGGGTGGAGCAGGAAGAGGTGGAGTGGGGGTGGAGCAGGAAGAGGCGGGGGGCGGTGGTCAAATAACCCCTGGGAGATCAGAAAGTCAGCGCCTCTGTTCTTAAGCACTGAAAGGTGCTGACATACACTGAGGCCTGTTTTCAACTTTCAAACCACCGTCGTTTCAGCTGTAGGGCTGTTCAGAAAAAGATTGCGATATATAATTTTTTTTTTTTTTTCAATGGGAAGGGTGTGTATTTTTCGTTCTCCTTGTGAACTACTAGGTCAAAGGGTACGTCTTCACTACCCACCGGATCGGGTCGATTACTACCCGCCGATCCGGGTAGTAATCTATCTATTGGGGATCAATTTTTGTCTAGACGCGATAAATCGATTCCCCAAATGTGCTCCCTGTTGACTCCACCAGAGTGAGAGGCGGTAGCGGAGTCGACGGGGGAAGCCGCAGCCGTCGATCCCGCGCTGTGAGGACCCAAAGTAAATCGATCTAAGATACTTCGACTTCACCTATGCTATTCACGTAGCTGAAGTTGCGTATCTTAGATCGATCCCCCCCTGCCCCAGTGTAGACCAGCCCAAAGACTCTAAGAAATTGACCTTTGTGCAGAGACCAGCATGCAAAAATTCTCCGCTAAAATGGAAGTTACAGACAGCAACTGGTGACTGATAGCAGGGGATTAGAATGGAAACTGTTACATCATCTGAGCTATAGTGGTTTCTTCTATTTCTTTTATCTTACTTAAGACCACTCTTTCTTGAAAATACTTCTGGTCTCTTCCTGAATGAAGTAAATTTATTTCTGTCATGACGTTGTTGAAACATAATCAAATATTTTAATTTTAAATAGATTTATCCTTTATTGTACTATTTTTATTCTCTTTTCCAGTATATTACTTCAAGCAACAACAATACCCCCATCCAAGGATTTTATATCTATTACCGGCCAACTGACAGTGACAATGATAGTGATTACAAGAGAGAGATTGTGGAAGGTATGATGTGGCGTATGCATTATCAGAGGCAGTGTGCCAGATATTTGTTGGGGAAGACAGTTATGTAACCATAATGGCCGAGTTTACATAAAATCTGAACTACTTTGCCCAAACGAATTCAGTCTAAATAATATATTCACCAGCAGTAGCGATCTTAACCTTTTTAGCACCAAATTCTGCCCCCGCATGAACTTGTTTCTTCCATCCATAGTTCAAACTTAATCGATTTTAAATTCCACTTTTAAATTGTTCCGGCTGCATCATTGCAAGCCCTAAATGCAGATGCGCTTAAACCAGTTTAGCTTAGTCCACTAATTACTAAAATAAAATAAACTGGTATAAATGAGATTTAAACCAGTTTACATACATCTAACAATTAGGGGTTTCCCCTGGTGTAATTAAATGGCTCTTAGATTTAGTTTCACTGGCACAAGTTTTCTAAGATAGATAAACCCATAGTTCTTCGAATGATGGTCCCGATGTGTATTCCACATATGGGTATGTATGCACACCATGCACCCAAGTCTGGAATTTCTTCAAAGCAGTGTCCGTTGACCCACACACGTGCAGTAACTCCTCTTGTGCTCCTGACCGAGGGTATAAAAGGCAATGCAGGTCAGTGCCTCTCCAGTTCCTTCTTACCACTACATGGCCTGAGTCAGAATCGTGTCCTCCTTCTGCTGTTGCAGAACCTGTAAAAATTTATAAATAGTTTATCTCTTAGCTTAGAAACTCTAGTATAGAATAAAATACTCCCCCGCCACCCCTCCCTAGTTACGGGACTAGGTGCAGGGTCCATGGATTCAAGAACTGCGTCTCCTGCCCTCGCTCCTTCTCCATCAGCGACGAGTATCACTTGTGGCTGCACTGTCTGGGTGATGCACGTTTCTGCGAAGTGCAGTATCTGTAAATCCTTCCTACTCGGCATTAGAGCCCCATGAGCTCTGACTGAAAATCTTCTTGATGGAAGAGGTTATGAGGCCCCCACTCCGAACTGGGCCCAGGAGCCCCCGCTATACATCAGCCTCTACCAACGAGCAAAGCCCCTCCAAACATGACCCTTGGAGCAGAGCCCTTAACATGGAAGCCCAAGGACTCGTCACACAGGGCTCCCCATGAGAGTAAGAGACACTTGCATGGGCATAAGGACAGATCCCTGCAGCAGACTGTCCAGAAAAAATGTGTGTTCCTCCCCGAACTGGTCTAGGTCGGGTGAGGCGTTGCATATGGAACCCACGGAACCAGCTCAACCCCCAGGTTGGAGAGTAAGGTGCAGAAAAAGAGCAATCTGGCAGTGACAGCGGTATCGGTGGTAGAAAGATAGTCACTTGCCAGTCACGTCAATGAATGCAAGTCCAGATTCATCATTGCTACCACCTTGTCTATCCAAAGACCATCTGCTGCATCAGATGTAATAGGTCCTTCAGGTGTCTCTATTGGAACTCCTCAGACTCTGGGCCGTACGGAGACCTTTTTTAACACTGAAGGATATCTTCCTCCCCTGCCCACAATCTCCACTCCTTTCGGGCCCTGCCTGCCTGCCTGACAGATATCTTTACCCCAGAGGAGGAACTGTTACCATTGTCTCAAGAGAGGTACCATCTCCATCGGGCAGGAGCACCTCAGTACTGATGATACCACTGCTACCAACAGAACCATCCTTGGAATCAGAGAAGTCAGATGATATAGCTGCACCAGTATCTCTGTGAGGGTACAGGAACCCTGATGCAGCTGAGGCATTATTATCCCTCCAGTTATGGACCCCGATATCGATTCCCATAGGGGCCAAGGCATTTGAGGCCCTTGGGACCTCTATGGCAGGTGCCCCAGTCACCTCTTAGGAGTCATTCCATTTCTCCACCTCCCATCAGCCGGCTCCCTCAGTGTATGAGGAGGAAGAACCAGAACCGGTTCTGATGGGGGCCTCCTCATTTTCCCTGGAGGAGGCCATCACCCCTTCATTGCCCTCTCCGCTGGATAACCATCAGCAACATCACGAGTTCTCGCAAAGGATCACTAATGATCTCCAAATCCTGCTAGACGAGGTCCAGGGACCCTTAACATCGGCTCCTGGACATGTTTGCAACCACAGGAACCGACCAGGGTAGCCGTTCCAATCAATGAGGCCATATTAGAACTGGCCAGAGCAGTCTGGCACATACCTGCAATTTGTGCCCCTATGCCAAAAAGAGCCAAAAAATCGGCCAAAGGGTGCTGATTTCACATTTTCCTATCCTGCTGCTAATTCTTTGGTGGTACAGGTAGCTACGGAGAGAGCTCAGCCAACTAACAAAAAATCTATTCTGGCAGATAAAGGGTCAAAGAGACTGGACTTCCTGGGTAGGAAGGTTTTCTCCTCTGCATGTCTCCAATTTTGGTTAGCTAATTACCAAGCTTTGTTAGCCAAATGTGATTTTAACACCCATACCAGGCTCACAGAATTTAAAGATAGTCCCCATGGAATACCAAGCCCAGTCCCAGTCTTCTCTGGGCAAGTGGAGGTTGGTAGCGAAGGTGGCTTCCCAGGCTGCGGTAAATGCTGCAGGTATAGCATCCAGATCTTTGGCCACAGGACTGGTCATGCGAAGGGATTCGTGGCTCCATTCTTCGGGCTTCCCAAAGGAGGGCCAAAATACTATCCAAGACTTCCCTGTTCAGGAAATCCTGACCCAAAGCAGGAAGGATTCTACTAGGCTCTGCTACCTGGCTAAATGGCAGCAATTTTTGGCCTGGGCACATCACCACCAGCATCCACTTGATGCTATAGGCATTCCAGTTATCCTAGACTGTCTTCTCTTTTTAAAGCCCTCAGTTCACTGTGAGTACACCTACCATCAGTTAATGCTTTCCTCCCCCTGGTGCAAGGATGGTCTATGTTCACACACCTAACCACAGTTTGATTTATGAAGGTCTTGATCAAGATCTTCTCACCTGACATTAAACCTATGCCTCAATGGTACCTTAACCGTATCCTTTCAACACTCACAGGCCCACCCTTCGAACCTCTGGTGACATGTGCCATGACTTATCTGTCCATGAAGCCATCTTAGTAGCCATTACTTTGACAAGAAGGGTCAATAAACTGGGAGCCATGATGGTGGACCCTCCTTATACAGTATTGCGCAAGGAGAAGGTTTCCCTTTGGTTACATCCCAAATTCCTCCCCAAGGTTGTGTCTGAGCTGCACATCAGTCAAATACTTATGTTTCCTGCCCAAAACCCCACACTTCTTCCAAGGAGAAGAGACTTCATTCCCTTGACATCAGGTGCACCCTGGCATTCCACATGCTGCAAACCAAACCTGTTAGAAAATCTGAGACTCTCTGTTGCCTTGGCAGAAAGGTCATGGGGACAAGCCATATCCTCACAGAGGATTTCTAAATGGGTTTCGGGATGCATCTTTGAATGCTACAAAATAGCAAAGCTTCCCTCTCCTGGGCATATCATAGCTTGCTCCATACAGCACAACCTGCCTGCACAGCATCCTTATTGGGCAGTCCGTTGCAGCATATCTGCAAAGTGGCAGCTTGGAATTCCAGCCATACTTTCACATCACACTATGTTCTAACTCAAGCAGCAATGGCAGATGCAGCCGTAGGAACGGCAGTACTACAAACATCTCTGCTACCAGTTTCCTTGCACCTTCCTCCAGCCAACCCTGCATGACAGTCACCTGTGTGTGGAATACATGTCGGGACCATCACTTGAAGAAATGGAGGTTACTTACTGTAACTGGAGGTTCTTGGAGATGCATGGTCCCTATCTGTCTTCCACTACTTGCCCTCCATCCCCTCTGCTTTGGATCCAGTTGGATTGCAGTAAGAGGAGGAAATGGAGAGGTGTCGACTCGCACTGCCTTTTACCCGCTTGGTTAGGAGCACGAGGAGAGTTACTGTGCATGTTTGGGTCAACAGACACTGCTTCAAAGAACTTCTGGACTCTGGTGCATACCCATGTGTGCAATACAGATAGGGACCATCTCAAAGAACTCATAGACTTTAAGGTCAGAAGGGACCATTATGATCATCTAGTCTGACCCTCCTGCACAACGCAGGTCACAGAATCTCACCCACCCACTCCTGTAACAAACCCCTAACCTATGCCTGAGTTATTGAAGTCCTCAAATCGTGGTTTAAAGACCTCAAGGTGCAGAGAATCCTCCAATTACAGTAAGTAACATCTATTTGCTGTTGCAAATTGGGAAGCCCTCTCCAGTTATTTGTTAGTAGGTGCTTAATTTTTTACTCTTTGTTATAAGGGAGCTTCTCTGAGCCCAAGATACTGCAACATTCAGTAAATGTTAACTAATTTGACAGTTTAGCGGAATTCATGCTTTGCTGTTCGAACACATTGATAACAGATATTGGAAGCCAGTGGGTTATTTTGCTAGGAACTTTTAGATCATCATTTTCATAGTAGTCACATTTTACATTTTTTAACACCCTCTTAATCATCTGGCTTAAATAAATGTAGCAGCATCATTCTGCCCCGTTGAAGCTAATGGGTTTTTTGGCCATTGACTTCAGTTGAGGCAGGATTGGGCCCTTATTTTTCAAATTCTTCCTTCTTTGACCGTAGCCTGCACAATACTGTAAGTTGTGACGTAAGTTTTTTCAGATTGTAGGACTGTTAGTGTTGGTGCTCAGAAGGTCGCTTCAAAGCTTATGCAGTCAGTGTCTTTGTCTGTAAACATATTTTAGCCTTCTGTGACACAGAACTTGTGTGTTTATGAACGTTGCGCACAGGGTGATTGTTTAAATGTGCCTCCACTGTGCTGTGAAATTGACTTATTCCTGATTTTCAAGTTTATGCATACTGAAATCTTTGTGGCAGTCTGAAACCATTAGCAGCTGCTCAGCTATCCCAGAGCCTGCAATTGAAATTCACATGGTAGCAACTTGAAACATAAACTTTTTTACCGTGTTTCTGTAAAATAGTGAACGCTATTTTCAATTCAAATGTGCCTGGATTCTTTTTTACATTACAAAAGTATAAAGAAGCATGTGATCCTTAACTTAGGTGCCAGGCCTTTTGGTTAACCCTTACACATTACAAATGGCTACCTCTGGCCTTCACAGTCTTCCCTCTGTTACTCTTGAATCAGTGTTTTGACAGAAGATTTTATCTTACAAAGACTCTTTTACTAGTGGAAAAGCTGTTGTGATGGTTGTGTTAGTTAACGAGTTGCCTTAAGCGTCATAACATTTCCTGCTAAGTCTTGTCTTCTGAGACAAGAGTCAAAAGCTTACAGAAGGTTTTTCCTCTATAAAAGTTGCCACAAGCAATTTTATAAAAATGTTTGTGTGTTTGCATCATATGGCTCTCCAGTAGTTGTACCTTTCAGCAAAAGCAAAATTAAACCTGCCCTTTCCTGCTTAGATGGGCTGAATTTTTCCCTATTGCTTCAATCTTGGAGATTGAATTTTAACCCTAAATGTAGTCTGATGTCAGTTGTTCAAATGTTTTCCCTTCCTAATGGTGCAGGGAGAGCACAGTTAAAGTGCTTGTATTGATTCCAGTTCCTCTAATGGTTTGAAGCAGAAACCTAAAACCTGGTATAGTAATTACTGAAAGGAATGTTTGGGGGTGGAGGGAGAGAGGAGACAGAAGTAAAAAGCCTTGGAAAAAATGTGCTTTAGGAATAAGCCAATTCCAGCATCAACCAATATTTAAATAAAAGTTATTATTTGGGGCATCTATTCATTTGAGTGTGTGTGGACTGAGAGCTGTGTTTCATAGTAGTTCCCCACTTGGAGCCCTGAAAGAAAGCAGTTTAAAAGAGCCTTCCTCATGTCGTAGAGTGAAAAACACCCTCCTTTTTAGGGTATTTTTAGTGACACTTCAGTGGGAATTGTATTGCAGCTTTAATTCTGTTGCGTTAGAATGGAATCTTGATGGCACAGCCCTTCCAGCCAAGTGGGCTTTATTTTTTTAATTAATACTTAAATCAGTAGGTGGTATGACAGTTTCTTAGAAACAGTGGAAACAGTTCAAGGTGGTATTTTCCAAGAGGGATTAGAAGTGCTCAAACAGTTAATTAAACTCTCAAAAAAAGGTCCCTGTTTATTAAAATTTGTCACAAGTCTGTGAAAGTAAAAACGGAGAGTGATTTATACTGAAGTGCTCTGTACTTCAGGAGGGTGTCTAAATGAAAGGTTGGCTAGCAGCCAGAGTTAACAAAATCATTCTATTAGAAAAGCTTGCTTGGATTGGAGTCCATGCCACAAGAGGCTGGGAGAGTGAGAAAGACAGGCCTGTTATCTGAAAGGGTTCCCTAGTATGTTTCATAAAGTACAAGTTAAATTATTTGTGGCTTCTGCTAACTGAGATAGGCGAGGTCATAACATCGACTTCAGCTGAATCCTTCCTGTGAAAATATTGGGTGACTTGAATTTTAACTGGGACCTCGCATTTATAGTCACTGAAGATCCCATGGTACTCTTGAAAGAGTCAGGATATATCACAGTACTCTGGCCAAATTCTAATGTGAGAATAATTACACTGTCTCCCTAAACTTCTACTGTTTCAGTTTGATACAGTAATCTGCCTCACTACTTGCCATGAACATTGTATGTTGTTAAACAGCTGGCACATTCCACCCTAGAGGCGTGCATGTGAATGATGGATGAAGAGATTCCTGTGCATATGTATGGTAGCTTGTAAAGTGCTTAAGAATCTTTCAGGATGGAAAGAGTAATTCCAAGTGTAAGAAATCCAGTTTAGTTTGTCTTTAAAATTAGAATTGTGTGTGTCAACCAGAAGTTCCGTTTCATAGGAAATTCCATGATTTTTAAATGGATTTCATTCAGAACAGAACCGAAGAATTCTGAGATTTCCGACGGAAAAACATTGCCTGAAGAGGTTCCACCAGCTCTGTTTAAAAGTACAAGATGTAATATTTTAAAGATAATGCTTTCTGTGCTCACCAAGCAAAGCTGTGACAACCCAGCATTATACTTCTGCCCAGTGAAAAGGGCATGAAGCTATATTTTCTACCATGACTCAGACATTTTCTCTCCCACACACTCTCACAAGTGTCTCATAGCAAACAAGAAAACAAATCTCGTTTCATTTTTCTTTCTAGGTACAAAACAGTGGCACTTGATAAGCCACCTGCAGCCAGAAACATCTTACGATATTAAAATGCAGTGCTATAATGAGGGAGGTGAAAGTGAGTACAGCAACGTAATGATGTGCGAGACGAAAGGTGAGTGGAGGCACTTTTGTTTATCTGAGAGGTAATGTCTAATGTAAAGCCTGATGAGAAAATTACCCTTTGATCCTCTACTCGCTGACCCTCTCGTTTATTTTAAAAAGTTGATGCCATCTCCTATAATTATGTTTGGAGGATTGTTTTTATTTACTATTGCTGAGGTTTTCTGACTGTATAGAGACCAATGCATTTGTCTCCAGGAAAGAGAGTTTGCAAAGATGTTTAGACCTATCGGATCTATTGACAGTTCCAGTTCATCTGGTGTTGGTGGTCTTTCCTTAGGCAGACACCATCTTGCTGTGGCTTAGTTGGTTACTGGAGATAATATACTTCTGCCTACACTGTCTCTTCGGGACTTGTTCAAATTCTTAATTCATGATGAGTAAGTTGGCTGCCACTCGCATCAATTCTACCTGCCTCTGGCAAGAAGATAGGAATACTGTTCTCTGAAAATGTCAGAGTAGTTATTTGCAAAAGAAATTAACGATCACAGTCACTTTGGTTTCTTAAGCAAATGAATCTTTAAAATCAAGTGACGTTGCAGAGGGAATATGCTGACACTAAAAGTACAGTACGTCTTCAAATGCGCTACCTCTGAGAGGAGTCTACAAGCGTGCACATCAAACTTACAGTGCAATACCTAATACCTTACAGGGCAGGGCTGAGAGCTGCAATCTCTCAGACCACCTACATCTGGTGGAACATATCCTACCCAGAGTCTGGCTTAGTTATCAACAGCTCTGTAATTCTTCAAGATTTTAAGACTATACCCGGGGGACAACCTGCTGTCAAACATTCATACTGACGTTTCCTTTAGGGCTTGCAAAACCATGCTCTGAAGTATCCCTAGCCTCTTTTAGCTAGAAGCTGGGAATGGGCGACAGAGGATGGATCACTTGATGTTTAGCTGTTCAGTTTGTTCCCTCTGGGGCACCTGGCATTGGCCACTGTTGGAAGACAGGATACCGAGCGAGAGGGACCATTGGTCTAACCTAGTATGGTCGTTCTCATGACCTCTTTCAGGACCAAATCAAGGCAATCTGGGGCCCTAAGCAACAACCCCAAATGGGAGCAAGCATTGTCTCTGCCCCCATGCTCTAGCCTTGATCCTTCTTGGCTTGGCTCTGGAAGGGGTCACCCACACAAGCAGCCTTTTGGGCCCTTCTCTTTGAGCAAGCTGGCCTCATTCCTTCCTGTTCCTGTCTTCAGGCAAGCTGGAGTCTGCCCAGAGGAAGGAGGATTCAGCCCCCACTCATTTCATCCTAGCATAGCGTGGGCCTCTGTTGACACTGCCCCAGCAGAGCCGTGATGAGATGGCAGGCGTGATTACCCTGTTCACACAGGGTCTGTCCAGACTAGGAGGAAAAAAATGTTTAAAAATCCTGTTAGCTAGACACATTTTAAAATGCTAATGTAGACCAGGCAGTCTGTATTGAACATGTTTTAGCAGATCAAGGTGAGTGTTGATGAGACTCTAGACACTGAATAGGGCTTGTTTGGTCATTTCTGTTCAAAGAGGTAATTAGCATTCAAAAACTAACTTGGTCTTACAGTTCTCTATTAGATTCCCTAAGCATGAGCTAACCTTTAGCAAAACAAATTCTAATGCTATAAATACAATATTAAAAATGTTCAGTACAAACCCTCATTTAAAATCTTGGTTGTAATATTCACTGATGGAAAAATTTAGTCCTGCAAAATGAATTACCAATAACTAATTCTTTACATTGTTTTTGGGGAACACAGAGTGGCTACAATTCAGTATGTATTTACTTAGCTGCTGAAATGGTGCCTTTCACTTTAGTGCAGGTGTCATATTGACGTCGTCTTGAATTTTGTAAGGCTTCTACCTGGTTGTTAATTTCCTGAAGAATGCAGTTTTGAAATCAGTAAAGGTTAGCAGGGTTCCCGTCAGATAGAAGTAGGGCATCTGGCAATGGTTAGTTGACAGAAATGCATATTGTGGTTTTTCCTGACCTCAGAAGTGGAAAGATTTGTATTCTTTCAGGTTGGAAGCTAGTGCAATTTCTAGCAATGCTTACGTTCAATTACTTGTTGAAGTATAACTTGGCGTAGATGCATGGGATTATAGGTAGGTAGATAATAGGTATTTTCTAAAACAAATAGTTACCATCCAATGTTAGTTGACCTCATCAGCTAATGTAAAAATCTTGAGCTGAAAATTTTCTATCTACAAATCATTGGGATACTAAATTTAATGGTAGCTATTTCCACTTCATAACTGTATAGTTGAATAACAGATAAATAAACACGTGTAGAATAACCTTTCTGCAGACTTCATTCCAAGTTGGGTTCACAAGACCATGTTTGTCTCCTGTATTTCAACCAGTGAAACGCACACCTGGAGCATCGGAATATCCAGTGAAGGATCTGAGTACACCACCTAATTCTCCTGATCGTGCCGGTGGAGGCAATGCTGGCCCATCAAATGGCCCTGTTCGGAGCAGCGACATGCTATATCTGATTGTGGGCTGTGTCCTTGGAGTGATGGTCCTTATTCTGATAGTTTTCATTGCCATGTGTCTGTGGAAGAATCGGCAGCAAAACGCCATGCAGAGTAAGTTATTTTTGGTTTCCTCTCCTGCCAGCCCTAGTTTAATATGAAAAAAAAATGAGGGTAATGAAAATTAGACAATAAATTTATAGCTTTTATATTGAATACTCCAAATGGGAACCGGGCATCCTCTGTTATGATCAAACTGGTATTTGGTTAGTGATAGAAACTCTTCACTTGTGTTGTTACTATGGCCACGTGCTTAACTTTCAGCAGATTAATAGTCCCTTTGACTTCAATGGCAGTACTCCCATGCTTAGACTTAAGCATGTGCGTAAGTGTTTTTCTAGATAGCAGTGTAAAGCCAACATTCTTTTTGCCTCTCTCTAATTTTTCCAGATCAAGTGAAAGATCCTGTGGCACTTTTTTTGAGGCTCATTGTAGTGCTGGCAACAGGCTGTGGAGCAGCTGTTAATAAGCAGAAACCTGCCAGTTTCTGACTAGAAACACACTGTGAAGTACTATGGAATACTTAGTTTATAGCAGCGTACAAAAGCTATCCGCTTCTAGTCCCAGCAAATACTCGGAGCAATCGGAGTCTTACATGACATTTTAAATAGCTCCCTCTGTTTCTGGTACTTTAATTAGCTTTATTTGCACAGTCTGTGGTTGTTTAAATATGATCCATGCTCCCCACCAGCAAACCCAAATTATGCAAAACTTCCTTTGAAACTGAGCAGGACCAGAATAAGCTAAATTGTCTCTGCCATAGAGTTTTAAAGCCTGTTGATCATGCAAATGGTCCTGTTTTAAAATCCTATTTTTACTGAGCAACATCTTCTGCTAAATTCTTTCCAGACCGAGAGGATTAGTATGTGGACATAGCTATTGTAGAGATGGAAAACATTTGCATATTAAACACTTAGATGTTACAATTTATGGCTACTATAAAAACCCTGAAAAGGGGTAGATGAGTCACACTGGGTGTCTGAAACGCTCATCTGACTTTGGTTTTAGAAGTATGATGAAAAATAAAATATTCTTTAATCATGCATTGAATACCTAGAACACTTTGTTAGCATAATTTTGCTAATTTTTTCCCTGTGGGTCTCCCTTTGCAGAGTATGACCCTCCTGGTTACCTCTACCAAGGTGCAGATATCAATGGGCAAATGGTCGAATACGCTACTTTACCAGGCACAAGCCGCATCAACGGCAGCATACATGGAAACTTCATCAGCAATGGTAGTCTCAGTAACGGCTGTCCACACCTCCATCACAAGGTTCCCAATGGAGTTAATGGGATCATGAATGGTGGCTTGAATGGAGGGACTGGCCTTTACCTGGGACACACCAACTCTCTATCCAGGACACACATGGATTATGAACATCCCCACCATTTAGTGAATGTAAGAGTGCTTTGACGCATGTATGTTGGAAGGGTCCTGATCTTGACCTTGGAATTTTATTCAAGGTGTAAAAGGAAGCTCCAGCTAGTCAAGTCAGTTGTGGAAATACTCAAGTCGTTGTGCTGGAGCTAATAACGACCAGTTACCCTATCTTTGTGCCAGTGGAAGTAGCTGGGCTTGGTGTTTCTCATATTTTCATCTTCAGGGCTTTCCTGTGGCGATTAGGATTAGAGGCACCGATAACTCTATTTATTATGGGGAGTCTCCTCTTACCCCGGTTTTTAGTCTGAGAGTTTTGAGACTCATGCAATGCTGGATTGAGATACTGTACTGTATATATGGTCTTTCTCTCTTTCTATCAAATAGACTTAATGATGGTTGCTGATTTTGCAGCTTCACGAATTGACTGTTCCCCCCACACACACACACCTGTTTCAGATCTGTGATTTGTAAGCTGTGCTATTCATTTTACCACAGCATGTACATAGCTGGAGTCTCATAAAAGAAAATGTCCCCCCGGTCTTGAAATACAACAACATAATAACTAAGTCTGCCTTACTGAGTCCCTTATTTGCAACTTTTGAGACTAATTTCTTGAAGTAACAAAAACTGGTCTCAATCTGTGATCCAGCCTGTGTGCGCTGTGGAAAAATATTTAATTTTCTGAAACGTGTCCCATTTCCAAGAGAGGATAATGATTTCATTATTGTCTATGGAAACAGATGGGTTACATTCAAACTTACTCCACTTTTATCACTGGTCCTACTCAAAACTGTGAATGTTGCCCAGGAAAACTGAAGGAAAAGTTCAAAAAGTCTATGTAATGAATGCTGTTTCCAAAGGGAAAAAATGGCACGATTGTTTGCTTTAGTAATTGAACACAAGTACTTCATTTTATTCAACAGCAAATTGCCACTTACACAGTAGTTGCCACTTCAGATAACTCCAGGTTGGAATGTAGACTAGTCATCTCATCACATGGTTTCCTTTTCGCGCCACGGTTAAGTACCAAAGGTGCAGTTTTTCCTTTGCCTAAAAGAACAACCATGGCATAAAGATTTCTTGCGTTGTAAAGCTATCTAACCAACATTAACAATGAGGACCCTCAAAAACTTTGGTATTTTGGTTTAGATAAGCACACAGATGTTTCTCCAGATATCTGGGGGCTGCACAGACTGTAGATACTCTACGGACAGGCTTTCTTATGAACTCTGTGGCTGGTATTTTTGGGGTTCCTCCTTCCAGGGTAAGAAGTGGAAATCACAGAGCAAGCCTTGCCCTAAGCTTATGTACATGGTGTACTACCACATAGGACTCTGTGTTCCAGGTGCACATATGTGGAGCTGATCTTTAGATCCCTGCGCTGTTCTGTGTGGAGCAGGCCCATGAGATCTCCACAGGACGTACTGTTTCTAGAGGACTGTCCCTTGTAAATACCTGCCTTTCTTTTCATCTCCCCATTTGGAATGCCATGGAAGGTTGTTGAGCAAGGATGTCAGCAGCTGACTCCACTCCTGCACAGAACAAGTGAGACTTGCATGATCACAATACAGAGCAAAGGAACTTTATATCCCCACTCTTACTGGCATCCCTCTTAATGCTCCAGTGTTTGGGAAGATGAAGTAAAGAGACCTGGGGGAGAGACATGCTGTGAGTGGCCCCACAGGTCCCACACGTATGAGTGCACAGGTCTGCAAAATGTAGGACGAGACCTGGTGCAGAGGCGTATGAAAATAAATACCGGAGAAGAAGCAGTTATCCAATCTAACTCAAACTCAGAGGTTGAATTAGTTTTCCCAAACTCGCTCCCCTTAAGAAAATGCAGAATTGTAACACAACAGTACAGTACCATTTTCAAATGACTCACATCAGTGTCCGCCTAGTATTTAACAATGAGGTATGTGTTAATCTGGCCATTTTACTTACTTGCAATGGGCCTGTTCAGCCAAAACCAACAACACAAAATCCCTCGCACCCCAGAGTCATTGCTGGCGAAGGAATTACCCCATCTGTAAAAATATAAAATGTTTCAAAAGTCTGTTTAGTGAAGTAAACTGATCTAATCGGAGTAATTACAGGAAAGTGGGATGGGTTTATGCTGTGACATCAGCCCTGAATATTTAACACCCTGTCACTCCAAACGGGGCACAGTTCTATAATGAATAGGAATTTGCTTTCATGTCTGTCATCAGCGTTAAAAATAAACATATTTACAGTGTGTTTATTAAATTAAACCTGGACATATTAGACTGAAAATAAGCCAGGGAAATTACTACATGCTTGTCTAAGCTACAGTTATTTACTTTTCTCTGACACAAATGCTGGCAGAAAACTCAACTAGACTTTGTATAATAGAAGCTCAGTATTCCCATGCCACATAACAAAACACAGATCTGAAGATTGATAAGGTGATTAAGAGTCATAATTAAATGAGGGGTCCTGGGGGTTAACGTACATTGTGCCCATTTATCATAGACTACATCTTGTATGCCTGGGTTGCAATTGATTTTTGGGTTGGTTTTTTTCCCCTTCTTCCTCCAGGGTGGTGGAATGTACACAGCAGTGCCTCAGACCGACCCCTCGGAGTGCATCAATTGCCGGAACTGTCGGAACAATAACAGGTAAGTTAGTTACACCTCTAATTCTTGGCATCCTCTTCAATGAGCCTTACAAACCACAATCTAGTAGCACTGTTATGAGTGTAAATGCAGATGATCCCGTTTTACACATGGGAAGCAGAAGCTAAGAGGTGGTGACTATAGCTGCCGAAAATTTTCCAACACAACTTAGATTCATCAGTAAATGTCACTTTGAGTGAAATGTTTCACCAAACCTGCTACATATTTAGCTAAACTTCCATTGAAACAGCAGTGTGCCCTGCCGCTCTGCCTCCTCCTCGCCTTCCCTTAGCTCCAGGGTGTGGAAAAGCAGATCAGCAAGCACACCGCCTCTCCCTATTTCTTGTGCACAGAGAGACAAAGTCCCAGGGCACCTTTAACTCTGGGGGACGAGCAGTGCCTTTCTGGCTCCCGGAGCTTCAGGGTTGGTGAGGAGGCAGAACTGCTGGGCTCAGCTTGCTGGAAGGTTATTGTCAATTTCATGAGTGAAATTGACAAATGGCTGGAGCCAGGTCTCTGTGACTGGCAGGCTCCCTGCAGTGGAACAACTTATTGAAATTCATGTTCTTGTCAGTTTCACAGCTACCCGGGTGTCAGTTTCACATTTTGTCTCAGGAGCACTGAATTTCACTGTTTCTGAAATGAACATTTTGGGCGTCTCTGGTTTGCCAGAAAATTTTAGTAAATTTGTTTTTGTTCTGAATTTGGATGAAAACAATCGAAAACCCCAAACTTTCCAATTTCAGCCAACTCTGGTTGTGATTTAGCCAAGGACACAAAGGAAGTCCGTGTGAATATGTGTTTGACAGATGAGTCTCAAAGGTGATCAGCTGATGAACAAAGTATAAGAACCTAGATAGGATTGAATAAAGCCAGTATTAGACCCCTGGAGTTGCTGTTGCTCAAATCATTAACTAACCCTTGCTGGGTTTTATTGGGTCTGGGGTTAATGGGGAGGGTTGACCTTTGGTCTCAGATGCACGTCTCTTTCCTTCAGTTACATGCGATAGACCATTCTAAATTCAGCATAAAAAGGCTAGTTTGTCAGCTACCATTCACATTCTTACTGTCTGTTCTGTATTATGAATTTTCTGCCATCTTCTGAAATCCCCTGAGACCATTTATAAAACCAGAGCAAGTGCGTTGGGGGTCACAGCATTCAGTCTTGCACATTTGAGGCTCTTGAGGCATTTGGTAGAGGTTTGGCCAGCCTCACACTCTGGGCACGTACCAGCAGGAGAAAGGAGATTCCTTTATAGAATTTGAGGTCCAGTAGTGCCTCCTGTATTAAGGTTAGGTTGCGTTTTTCAAAGATTTTAGCCTTTTTTCTGTGAAGAATGTCTCTTCTCCAAACTGACCTCACATCGGTGAGTAAAGATTATTTGTTTTCAGGATTTTCAAGTAAATCTCGATTTAGTTTGCTAAAATTAATTTAAAAATGGGACCTTAGAATTCAGTGTCTCGCTTTTTTTGGACCTGTTCTGCTAGGAAATGGCTGACTTGTTGTCGTTCAAACTCCCCATATTCTTAAAACTCATTGCCATCTACCTTCAAACATAGATTTGAAGAATTCAGGTGGTAATTAAGCAAAGTTGATTTGTTTTTCCTAGAATTCCCAGTATAGTCGCTATTTTCCTTACTCAAAATGACCCCGTTTCCCATTACTTACAATGGGATTGAAGTTGTTCATGCCCTCAGTAAAGAAAGATACTAATCTACTCTCAGTGGGGAGGGATTCCCCTAGTAAAGATGGCCATTGTTGGCTATTGTTAACTGGACTGAAGCCATAAATCCTCTTCAGGGAGGATGCTACCATCTCACTAAGGCTATATCTGCACTGCAGTTTTGAGGTGTAATTCCCAGCTAGGGTAGACACACACACACACACATTAGCTCTGCCCGAGCTACAGTGCTAAAAACATAAGTGTGGCTGTGGGGGCCCAGGTGGCAGCTCAGATTAGCCACCTGAATACAGCTCCATTCAAGATCCTAGGTACGTATTCAGGTGGCTAGTCCACATCGCTGCCACCCTACTATTTTTAGCTTACTGGCTCAAGAGATCTAATATGTGTAAGTCTGGCTGAGCTGAGAATTGCACCTCCCAACTGCAGTGCAGACATACCCTAAAGCTATCAAACGTCTCACCTTTCAAACCTGCCTGGGTGTGACACAAGCCATTGATGTGTGACATGTGGCCATAGTGAGGAACATATTTTTGTGCATTACAATTTAATTGACTTTTTTTTCTTGCTTTTGAGCACATTGTCTCACACCGTGAGAATTCTTTTCACATTTTTTTAAAAAAGAAAACTGGAAAATTAGGAATTCTGTCATGTGTAACAAAGGTTCACCTCACATGTTATCAGCAACATTTGGACCCTAGGCCTTCAGATCTCCAGCTGATACATGACTAACTGTTATCCTCTGTATGGACCTTCTGCTAGAGAGGAAAGTGACTTTCATTTGGCCAGCAAGTGACGCAACTATTTGCTAGACAGCAGTAAAATGTTGGGAATTGGGATTGCCTCATTTCTAATGATTAGACGTTAGGAATTATATTCCTGGCTCTGGGATGGAAGAATGGTCTCGTAGTTACAGACAGCATCATCAAGTACATCAGACTGGGCAGGTTGTTTCTGAGCAGCAGGGTGGCTGAGATGAGGTCTGCCATATCAGAGATCTCAGTTCTGTCCCTAGCTCTGCTACAAGTGATTTTGTGCAACTTCTGTTCCTTTAATTGTAAAATGGGGTGGCTAATACTAGCCTCCTCAGTATTAAGGGCTGTGAAGTGCACAGGCGTATAAGCAACAGGGAGTGGAAGAGATGAGATTTAAACTCGTCTTTTCTTGATTCCCAGCTCAACGCACTTACTGCTAAGCTAAGGTGTATTTTGATGGGATTGTCTTCCCTCTCCAAGACTAGTTCAGCTGCAATGCAATTGAGAGCTGTGCTTGCCATGTGAATAGTGAGGCTACTCCCTAGTAAAGGTGGTCACCTCTTGGTTCTTGTTCCAATGGGATTGAAGCCCATCACGGGTCAGGGCAACTGCACTTGTATTCCCTCTCCATGGTCCCTGAAGGGCACCCCCTCTAGTCTCCCAGCTCCTCAACAGTCACCTCTCTTGGATAGAGACCTATGTGTGTCTCCCTCCTGACTGAAGTTTTTTTCAGTCTGCACAGATCTCTGCCTACACTGTGATATCCACAGCAAGCCAGACTGCCTAAACAGGCCAGAGTCTGTGCTTTAAATGCAAAAGCTTACAAACAGCATGATTGCCATAACACTTCCTGGGTTCATATCCTTTTCCCCCCAGAGAGGTGTTACATAAAGTCCTAGCCCACAATATTGTGTAGACTCATAGACTTTAAGGCCAGAAGGGACCATCATGATCATCTAGTCTGACCTGTGCATCGCAGGACACAGAACCTCACCCACCCACTCCTGTAATAGACCCATCACTTCTTGCTGAGATACTGACATCCTCAAATCTTGATTTAAAGACTTACACATTACAAAGAATCCACCATTTACTCTAGTTCAAACCAGCAAGTGACCTGTGCCCCACGCTGCAAAGGAGGCCAAAACCTTCAGGGTCTTTGCCAGTGTTACCTGGGGGGAAATTCCTTCCAATCCCAAATATGGTGATCAGTTAGACCCAGAGCATGTGGGCGAGACACCCCACCACCACCACCACACACACACACACACACTCCCTCCAGACACCTGGGAAAGAATTCTCTGTAATTACCCCATCTAGTGTCCCATCTCTGGCTACTGGGGATAATTGCTAATAGCAGTTCTGTATTGTTTGCATTTCATACTGTGGACTCCACAGATACTTAAACTTAATTCAGTAAGATTTTTTTCAAGGATATTGCAGGAAATTGCCATATCTGTCTCAAAGCCCCGGGCTGTCCTCAGGAAAGAGAACGGCCCCTTAGACTTTGTGGTTAGAAATTGATGAGAGAGTTTTTGCCATCGACCTTGTCTCAATCAGGGAGTAGAGGCGGAGGTTTCTTGGGGTGAGACGTTCCAGAGATTGGAGCTTATGGCTCTCTAGCATCTGTTGAAGCTCTTCAGTTTGACAAAGGGTTCTCCAAGCTGAGAAGCCGTGACTGGCCTGGCTGAGCAGTTAACACTTCGTGGGATCTGCCCTGCCCCATCAATACAGGCATTTTTCTTCTGGACTTTTAGGCAGGGCTGATAGCTCCTGCTGCCTCTCCTTCTCCAAACATCCCTGCTCCCTCGATCCCCATATGCCATAGGGGATGTTAGGTGCATCCCTGCTGCCTTCCTTGCACCCCCGAAACGCTCCAGCACTAGCCGTACTAAAAACACAGGAAATTTCCTATATAAAAACTTTGTTTAAAAGGGATTCATGTGGGTTAAGGGTGACATCAACCTTTAATGCCTAATCTACCTGTTGAATTGCTAGTGGGCTGTACCTGGCCTCATTGCATGAATCACTTGAATGCTGCTGATCCTGGAATTTGACCACAAACGTTGGCTGATATTACTGATAATCTTAGTAGGGATGTAAATATTAAAGGGTTAACGGTAAGACCAATACCTAGCGGTTAATACATTGCAGTTAACATTTAAAACAGATTGCCCCCGCCCCCACATCCAAGCACACCATGTGCATTAACAAATCCACCTCTTCCCTATCCGCATCCTGCTCTGCACTCAGCGGCAGCGCCAAGGGCCGGACAAGCTGAGCTCTCCTTGCACAGCGATGGCTCGGGAGCCCAGAACAGCGGAGACTGGGGACGGTCAGCATGCGCTGTGCTCTCAGGCTGTCAAGGCCGGCTTCCAGGGCTGGGTGCCTCGCTCCCCGCCAGGAGCCAGCACAGGGACCCAGGAGAGGCACATCCCGTCCCCCACAGACATGGGCCTCCTGCCTGGGGAGCAGCTGAGGGGGCAGGTGGCACTGGGCACTAAGTCTGGCCGCTGCTTATGCCACAACTTGGAAGGTCTCACCGCCTCCTGGCTTGTGGGGTGGCGAGGGAGCTGGGCAGCCAGGGACACGTGACCGGAACTAGTCAAAGTCCCACAACACACCGAGGAAGACCGGATCAGGTGATGGGGGAAGACTGATGTCACCATGACCTCTCCCGGTCACATGACCGGTTCTCCCTGCTGCTATAACCCTCCCGGATCACGTGATGGTCTCTCCCTCCCTTCCTGCCCCCCATCTCCCGTTGCCATGACAGTGCGCAGGAGGGGGTGCTGATGGGATATCAACTAGGGCTGTGAAATATTAAATGGTTAACTGATATTTTTTAAACGATATTTGCATCCCTGTATCTTATGAGTTTAAATTCTGCATTTAAATTCAAACCAAATATAAATGAATGTTTTTTTCATTATTTAGCACAGTGGTTTTTCATTTGCAGACCCCTAAAAAATTTCAAATGGAGGTGTGGACCCCTTTGGAAATCTTAGACCATCTGTGGACCCCCACAGGTCGAAAGCCATTAATTTAGCATATTTAACGGCAAGCAGCTAATATGGAATGGTTCTTAGCCGCACTAAAAGTGAGATTTGAAATTTGTGTCTTGGATCAGACTTGACCTCTGTTCTACACTGTTCACCTGTAGATAAGCATAATTCTTCATGCTATAGTAAGGATTATAGTCAATTTGCTTTTTTCCTGCACTAAAAAACCTGGTGCACGCTTCTTTATTGAGTACTCCTATCTGGTGGGTTTCTGTGTACTTAACCAAATGGCTGTTCAGTTTCTGCTTGCTTTTTGGACTAGTGCCAAAGTGTGCTGCTTGTGGTACATCTGTATTAGCTAAACAAGTACCAGTATTTTCAGCAATTACCATCTCCAAGCAGGCTTTCATGATACAGTGGTGAAAAGACCTGCATTTCTGTCTACACTAATACTTACACTGCTGCTCCCACTGATGCAGTCGCACCATTGCTGATAGTTGCTGAACTGTGAATACTCATTTTTCTAGTGTTGACAAGGCCAATGAGACTGCAATTTGTGTCAGTTTTGCCAGTGAAAGGCTCTCAGGTACTTTTTAAATGGGCACCCAATTTTTTTTTAATGTTCTATATTTATATTATATACAGCAAGCACATGTAGGCAAGATATTTTGTCTGCAGGTTCAACCCAGGTAGGGCTGCTTCTCTCTAACCCTTCTTTGTGTCCCAGACCAGGGCAATATTTGTATTTTGTGGTCAGATTCAATAGCAGCACAAAAACTTTAAATGGACCAGCAAAGCAGTATTCAGCCAATTTGTAATGTAAGTTACTCAGAAGTAGGGTCTATAAATCAGGTCATGGGTTGATTTTGGCTTTTTAGCATTGAGATTTGAAATGCATTTTCCACTGGGCAGATTTTATATTATCATTCATACATGCTCTGCATTGGAGATGTAATAACTAGTTTTAAGCAGAGTTTTAGTATGCACCATTGGATTTAAATTTAATTAGCCAAATTAATTTACTGAAACTCCACTCCAGCCAGTGCAGTTTTACCAGGAATGATACTGAACTCGTGTCTTTCAAAAGAAGATCCCCAAAACAAGCAAAAACAAACATTGAAAATGGGTTTCACTAAAGGAATTGTCTATTTTAAAAAAAAAAGGGATTCTAGTCAAAACCTCTGTGGAAAGAAATGTCAACTCATGAATGGATTTGTTATATAATATAAAATTAATTAAATAATTATAAAAATAATTTAAATATTAATAGTAATAAAATAAAAAAATTAATTAATATAATGAATTAATGTGAGGTGATGGACCGAAAATGGAAGCTGCTTGTGCTCTGGCACTTTGTGTTGCTATTGTCATAGGAATGTTTGGGAGGGGAGTTTACCCCATGGGGCTGTTTCACCCCACTTCCAGGGATACATAGGGGAGGGATAGCTCAGTGGTTTGAGCATTGGCCTGATAAACCCAGGGTTGTGAGTTCAATCCTTGAGGGGGCCACTTAGGGATCTGGAGCAAAAATCAGTACTTGGTCCTGCTAGTGAAGGCAGGGGGCTGGACTTGATGATCTTTCAATGTCCCTTCCAGTTCTAGGAGATGGGATATCTCTATTAATTATTATTATTATTAATACCTACAAGGACAGACAAATTCTTACTCCAAAGTCCATATTTTGACCTTGTCTGTTTCATCTCCCCATGACAGCTCCATTCCTTGGTTTCTGGGCCCTGGAAGATGAATTATCTTGATTCTGTTTATTTCCAGCAATGCTGGTCTTCGCTTTGGTTTCATGTGAGAGACCCAAGTAAGCACTGGAATAAATTGCCCAGGGAGGTTGTGGAATCTCCATCATTTTGAAGAGCAGGTTGGACAAACACCTGTCAGGGATGGTCTAGATAATACTTAGTGCTGGGGACTGGACTAGATGACCTTTTGGGGTCCCTTCCAATCCTACGAGTCTACGATTCTAAGGTTTTGTGCATAAGGTGACCATGTTTAAAACCAAAATTACAGTCCCCTGGAACTTCAGGCTCAATCTCTAAATTATTTTAGATCGAATCCCCTTAAATATGATCTTTGTACTAATCAGAATGTCCTGATGGGAAATACTTTGGGGGAATCTAAATAGGAGCAACTTTTTATTATTAAATTTAGCAGTTACCTTGCATAGAAACTCTTCACATAGAAACTATGAATTTGAATATATTTACTTCCCTTTAAATAGAGGGTGAATTCTGTTAATACTTTTGTGCTAAAGGATTAGTTACCTGTCAGCAGGGGGGCTTCTGAATGCAGATATGCTGTCACTGTCAATGTCTTCCAAAATAGCTTATGTAATAGTCTTCCATCTTCCCTTGCAGTCTAACGATCAAATGCCGGAGTGACCGACCCATTTAACTCTTCTGAATTGCATACTCTCGACAAACTAGAACAGCATGGGTTCTGTTAACTAGATGCAGATGTCTCAAAATAGGCATTGAACTTCCTAATGCACACAATCAGCTCTGAATACTGAAAGTTCAGCAGTTTATGGAATGCCAAATAACACACAAACCTGTAGCCAGTTCTCACAGGCAAGCTGTCCAGGCTAACACAGGCATTTAAAAAAAAAAAGGGTGAGAACATCTTGCATTTCCCAGTGCCAAAAGAAACTTGGTAATGAGACAGTTCTGACTTCAAATAACATACTGGCTTCTCCCAATGGCACTATGCTATACAATGCAATACAAGATCGTGACTCTGCGTAGCCAGAAAAGCCCGTCCTTCTAGAGGCACATGAAGAAGACTTCACTACTTAGAATGCGGCCTGAATAAACCTCGAGTAATTTTCCTACTTTGCAGGTGGTAAAATGGGCCTCTTCTGTTTACTGCATGTTATTTTGAGCACAATGATGTGTGCAGTAAGTTCTCACACAAACAGTTCAGATTTGTGTGTGGCAGAATACACTAAGCCCTTAGTTTATTTAGATTTTTTATTTAAAACAAGTGGAAATAAATGATTTGGGCCTGAGCCACTCAAACTAAGCTTTTTTCTTCTCTTTTTTCACTACCAAACAAGTAACACAGCAACTGAATGAGCACGGTTTCATGCAGCACAGCCTAGCGGTTCTCCAAGTTGTATTTCATACGCTCATTTGTAAAACGTTACCGTCACAGCAATTCCTTATTGAACTCAGATGTGATGTGGTAGTCCCAGCATTGCGAAACTCACTCCTTCCAATTGCATATGTGCTCGGTCTTTCAAGTGTGTATGAGTGGTTTATTTTGGTGGCATAAATATGCTCTCGTGTTTAGAAATAAGTCCTCATTTAACTTGTTTCTGGGTTGATTTCTTTCCATCAGCAAAAGGATATTTTATCATTTTAGATACATTGTGCTATAAAGCTGTTAAACATGTTTCAGATCCTGATGGAATTGTGTTTAGTAACTGGTGTCAGCTCAGAACGGCGCTGTGTGATGCTATACAAGTATCAGGGGGTAGCCGTGTTAGTCTGTATCCACAAAAACAACAAGGAGTCCGGTGGCACCTTGAAGACTAACCGATTTATTTGGGCATTAGCTTTCGTGTGTAAAAAAACCCTCACTTCTTCAGATGCCTGGAGTGAAAGTTACAGATGCAGAAATTATATCTGTAACTTTCACTCCATGCATCTGAAGAAATGAGGGGTTTTTTACCCACGAAAGCTTATGCCCAAATAAATCGGTTAGTCTTTAAGGTGCCACCAGACTCCTTGTTGTTTTGGTGCTATACAAGTATCTAAAATGAGATGGGATAGTTCTGTGCCTGGTGCATAAAGCAGGAAGGGTTGAATGTTTAGATTTGGCAGTAGAAATTGTTCTGAGTTGTATCCATTTGGCATATCACTGGATAATCTATGTGTAATATTTGAGAACCCTGTCTGACTCTCATGAGCACTTCCAAACGTTGCTATGGCCAAGGTAATTGTGTGTAAACAGATACGCTCCTGCTGCTATCACTCTTGTTTCCATGTTGAGCTGTGGTGTTGCAATCCAGGGTTTGTGTCCTTAATAACTGAATCCTGCAGAATAAGTAAGTTTCTGTTGACTGCCAGGGTGTGTGATTAAAGTGAATGACGGGTAGTGAGGTTTTGGTGAAATAACTGTTGTAATTTTTCTGCGATGTGATAAAGATTTGCTGTATATTTTCTGCTTTATCACTCTCCATGCTAGATTTCGGAAGAAAGGATGCACTCTTCTTACAGCTCATACAGTTTGTTTCAGAGAATTCCAAGTCATGTGACTGTTCTAAATATGAAAGTTTGAGTTGTGTAACAATTACTCGTACATATGCAGTCATACTGGAGTGGTCTGTCCTGGGCTTTCACGTTTAACGTGGCTGTTACAAATGAAGCTGCTAGCACTGCTGTGCCCAGGACTTGAGGAACTCTACAACATTCTTGGCACTTTCACTACTTAGGATGAGATAATGCTAGGCAAAGATCTACAGCAAAAGCCCTTTATGAACGTCTTTCTATTTAAAAGTTAAATAACTGACTTCCCAGCTTGCCTTCAGTTTCAGAGTCCAGAATGAGTGTCTTTGATATTTTTTGTATAAATTGAAAAGTTACTATACGTTTTTTACACTTAAAATGCTGCAGTTGGTTGTATGTAGGTCCTCTGTTTACATAAAAATAGGCATTGCTAAGCTAGTTAAACATAAGATGCTCTATTTGCTTGTTGGATTCGTAACTTAAGCCCTGTGTCATGGCATTTAAAATCTGTATTACAGAGCTGGCCAAATGAAGGAATGTCACTTAATTGACAATAGATGGGGGAAAAATGCTAAACAAATGATTCTCTGAATGTTTTTCAGCCATCTGGTGAGCAGGGCAAACAACTATTTAATTGTGAATATATTCTTCCCAAAAAAGTCTGAATTTATCTGGCAGAATAATTGTAATTTATTCCATCAGCGCTGCTATATTTACTGTATTAAATAATTGAGATTTACTTGATGAAGTATTCAAAAACTTCTTAAATCACTTTTAGTTGCTAGAACAGGAGCGGGCAAACTTTTTGGCCTGAGGGCCACATCAGGTTTCTGAAATTGTATGGAGGGCCAGTTAGGGGAGGCTGTGCCTCCCCAAACAGCCAGGCGTGGCCCGGCCCCCACCCCCTATCCAACGCCCCCCTGCTTCTTGCCCCCTGACCACCCCCCCCAGGACTCCTGCCCCATCCCGCCCCCCTGTACCCTGTCCCCTGATGGGGCCCCTGGGGACCCCTGCCCCATCCACCCCTCCCTGTCCCCTGACCGCCCCCAGAACCCAGACCCCTGCCCTATCCAACCCCCCTGTTCCCCGCCCTGACCCCCTATCCACACCCCCGCCCCCTGATCACCACCCCGAACTCCCCTGCCCTCTATCCAACCCCCGCCCTTCTCCCTGCCCCCTTACTGCACTGCCTGGAGCACCAGGTCAGGCCAGCTCTGCAGCTGCGCTGCCGGGCAAGAGCTCGCAGCCCTGCCGCCCAGAGCATTGGGCAGCAGGGGAGGGGCTGGAGGTGAGCCTCCCGGGCCAGGAGCTCAGGAGTCAGGCAGGAGGGTCCCACGGGCTGGATGTGGCCTGTGGACTGTAGTTTGCCCACCTCTGTGCTAGAACAAAGAATCTGGAGAGATCAGGAGTCTGAGTGATTCTTTATTTTGGTTTAAATTCACAGGTGTTTCACCAAAACCAATGGCACTTTTAGCAGCAACACACTACCTGTGGTGCCCATAGTAGCACCTTATCAGCAGGACAGTTTAGAGATGAAACCGATGAATCATGTGATGGTTGCCATGTGTTTAGCTTCCACGGTCCCAGAATGCAGCGTCGAGCTGGAGGAAGACAGCAAGGAGAAAGTGGAGCAGCCATCTACTCAGCATTCCTGCTGTCAGGAAAATATGAATCAGATTAACATAGATTACCCAGAAGGTATGCCAAATTGGGGGAGAATAAATCTTGGCTTCCAAGCTGCATACTTATTGTACAACAGCTGTAGGGTGCTTAATCTGACTACACAGAAACTAGCAATTAGTCTCAGGAAAGGAAGGCCAGAGTCTGCAAGGTGTTGATCAGCTTGCAGCTCCCCCTGAAGACAATGGAAGTGAAGATATTAAAATGCCTTCCAGGTGCATGCCCTAAATGATGTGTTCTAAATGGAACCCCTCCAGTACGCTTACTCCAGATGATGTGACGACTGATTTATTTTGAATGCTATTTTTTTAATAATCTTTGCCAGTACCACCTTAGGCATTGCTCTTATCAGATCTCCTATTCTAGGAAGAATCCGTCTGGGTAATTATGTATATGAGACCTCTAGGGAAAGCCCAGGTACCTGCAGAAAGTGGCGTTAATTCAGAGCTAGTTAGGGGAAGTACCAAATGGGGAAACTGGAATTCAGGAATAAACTGTCTTTGCTCTTCGGGGGGGCAAGAGCTGAAAGCATCACACATTCCTTCATAGCTCCCGGCTGGCCCCAAAAAGAGAGATTTTGAGCTTTCCAGCTGAAAAGACAGGTTGGACCAACATGGTGTTTAGAGGGGGTAAAGACAAGGGATCAGGGGTCTTGGCTGTTCCTTCCCACCCCATCATTTTGCCTTTTCTTTTTCTGTGAAACAATCTCCTCTGGGCTATGGCAGCCCTTCCTTTGTTGTGCAGGTTAACAGTAAGTGTACCCCAGTCCACAAGCCCCTTTGAAGCGTTCTCCTGTAGCGTTCAGTCCCTTAGACACTGAATGCTCACAGAATTATCAGGTTAGCTATCCCCATGGGAACAGTGTATGCACCAGCTTGTATGATTCAAGTCAGGATCAGCTCATATGTAACATCACAGCACTGAGATATATTTATAGTAAAGACAGTCATAAATTTATTAAAGATTAAGATGCAAGACGGTGAGTAAGGATAATGGTAATAGAGTTATATATAAAACAAAAGCATAACATGCATAGGTGCGGGAACTAGAGGGGGTGAGGGGTTCTGCAGCACCCCCAGGCTCTGGGGGCAGGGGAGGGGGGGCGGACAGAGGTATGGGGGCTGGTTTTCAGCACCCCATTATTCAAAGCGTTCCCGTGCCACTGATAACACGCTTTCTAGAGATTAAATTTAACAGTCTAACCTTCTGTCTAAGGACGTTTGTCTCACCCCAGATGTCTTTCATGGTGTTTCAGCCAAGCCTGGTTGAGATCATATTTGCATGAATATAAACATGCTGTCCCTTTACTTCCTCAGGTGCAGGATAAAGGGGTGTCTCCTTGCCTTCTACTTACACCCCTATAGATCATTGATCTTAGAGACAGCAGAATCTCCCCCCTCCCTGCCCCCATTGCTTGTTTTTTTTCCCTCTGTTCTTTTCCGGTTGATCCTGTATGTAAATGGGCCTTCCCTTGTGTTGGCTTACAATACTTAATTTACAGTTGACACAGAGATGCACATCTTACTCCCTGTCTGGAAGAAACGTTTTTCTCTTTGGTTGGTGACAGACTTTAAAACATATTTTCAGTACATATACGCAGCTCCTTAACTATCCATGCATACATCAGGCAATGATTGAGGATCAGTATGACAAAATCTTTTTCTTAGAAACCTCACAACCTCATTTATGGATAAATATCATAAAAATGGTGTGCTAGAAGTGATGAGTTTGTCAGGCCTGTTATGAGTTCCTGTTACACAACTTGGCATTGAGAGGTTCTTAGGGTCATAATCCTAGAATATCAGGGTTGGAAGGGACCTCAGGAGGTCATCTAGTCCAACCCCCTGCTCAAAGCAGGACCAATCCCCAGACAGATTTTTGCCCCCGATCCCTAAATGGCCCCCTCAAGGATTGAACTCACAACCCTGGGTTTAACAGGCCAATGCTCAAACCACTGATTTTATTTAGATCAGAGAGGCAGCTTGCCATTTGAAACTAGGGCTTTGCCCATAATCTCTCAAAATAGCAAAGCCACTACCCACAATCTGATCACTAAATCTAGTGATAACTGAAAGTACATTATTAAAAGGCCTAGAGAACAGGGAAATTTATCATGAGAAATGCCCTAGGAAATTAGCAATTCCTGCCAGGGTTTAACACTGTACAGCGTCCAAACTAATTTTCACTTTTAGTGAAAAGCAAAGATTTTACCCAGTTCACTAATCTGCATTTGGAGACTGGTGGGGCAAGTCTGCTGAAATAGTGAAGGGGCAAGGAGAGATTTCATGCTAATATAAACTGCTCTTGATTTGCAGGTGACATTTGTGCACGTTCAGAAACATCAAATCATATTTTGAGCTGGAGTCCTCTTATTCTGCAGCCTGTTTCAAAGGACTGTAATGAAAAATCAGGATGGAATTCACCTGGTGTCACTTTAAACAGCTCCGGGGACCTTCGACAGCTCCAGATGCAGGAAACCTGAAGAAGCAGCAACCATTTTCCCACTCAAAGCCAGTAACTGCACAGCAGAATCACTGACAAGGACTGATGGAGGGGTGTTAATTATAACAGAGAGAGTCACTATTTATTTTTTGTAGTAGTGTCATGAATGTATCTTGTTTAAAATGTTTGCCTTTTTATATTATTTATGCCTTGAGAAATTCCTTTGTTTTTTCCACACCCTGTGGAATTAGCCTGGTTATGTATAAAGTTTTGTAATAATATAAAGAACAACAATGGGAAATATGTAGTGTGTTTTCCATGGATATTACCAGCATGAGAAGCACTTCTGCAAAGGAGCATAGATGTTGAGTATGCAGATTTTAGAGTGGATCCAACCCGAGTGGTTCTGAAGTTCATAGCAGATTATAGCCACTCTATAGAGCTGCCGTCTCACTGGCATTTGTTGCAATATTTTTACAGCTAATTTGCCTGACGACATTCGAATGCTGTTGTTTCAGGCTCTCTTGATGGAAAGAGATTTGATAATGGAACCCCAACATAATGAACCCGAGCCGATCTGTTTATATGAATGGTCCAGCTGGTCGAGTAGTAATAAATCTGATTTGGGAGCCAGAGCCCTGCATTCAGTTGGATACGACTTATCATATTTTTAGTTATCTCCAAGTATTGGAAAACCCTTAGTGTTCAGAGAAAATTTCATAATTCCCCAAACTCTCATGCCTTCTAGCAGGAATGATTTATCTGAACAGTCTTACTGGAAGGTCACTATTTGTTGTTTTTTAAAAGTATTCATCATCTAATCAGGGAACAGAAAGTATTCCATATGACTTGTGGGACCAGCTATATAATATACATAAGGAATAATCTACATGAATAATTTGTGAACGGCCTAGAGTCTGAGCATTGTTTATTCAAGCTCGTTAGCGCATAGTGATTTCTCCGAACATATTCGTTATTCTTGTTAAAGGCTCTCATCCAAAAAAGAATGCTAAATTCAGAAGAGTTATTGGCAGTGAGTATATAACTGTCTTTTATTAGCCAGTTGTTTTGCATTCTTGTGCATGTTTTAAATTTCGCTGCGGGTAAATCGGGCTGAATTTTCTAAGTTTACATCTTAAACCTGCTCATGCATGCGCACCTTTCCTTCGGAGCAGGTGGGATTGATATACCAAGAGTAAATGCTGGCAGGGCAAAGTGAACTCACTCTGAAATAAGCAACAGAGTCCTGTGGCATCTTATAGACTAACAGACACATTGGAGCATAAGCTTTCGTGGGTGACATGCATCTGATGAAGTGAGTATTCACCCTGAAAGCTTATGCTCCAATACGTCTGTTAGTCTATAAGGTGCCACAGGACTGTCTGGATCTGTAAAAAGCGACAAACATGGCTACCCCTCTGATACTTGTCACTCTGAAATGTCCAACTGCTTCAGTTTCTACGGCACATTAGTACTTAGTTGCCACTAATTCCACTGGCTTGATTTCCAGTTGCCTCAGAATGGACCTGTTCAATTTACAGTAAAATCTCCAATGGTTGGTACTTTTCTAATCCCCACGTGAGCGAATAGTCAGTAGTGCTGGTAGTTGCATATCTCTAAACATAACCCTAGTTAGTAGAGGCAGATGTGTGGTGAGGCTCACGCTCCTAAAATATGATAGTCCAAGATGCACTGTTATCACAAATGGTTAAAACTAAAGTATAACGAACATTTTGTGATACTTTCGCCCTGCTTGCTTGTTCACTTACAATCCTTTGCAATGGATCTCCCAGGGACTGAATGGTATTTTAACTCCATGGTTTGAGAAAAAGGGAAAACGTATCATTTGGGTAATAATCAACAGAGGGTCCTGTGGTACCTTTAAGACTAACAGAAGTATTGGGAACATAAGCTTTCATGGGTAAGAACCTCACTTCTTCAGATGCAAGTAATCCAATGCAAGAAGTGAGGTTCTTACCCACGAAAGCTTATGCTCCAATACTTCTGTTAGTCTTAAAGGTGCCACAGGACCCTCTGTTGCTTTTTACAGATTCAGACTAACACGGCTACCCCTCTGATACTTGTGTAATAATGCTCCCCTTGCCTGTTAAATAAGAGCCCGGAGGTGTTGCTTTAGAAAATTGAGCCCGGTGCTGTCGCAGACGGTGTCCAACAAACCACAGCTCAGACAATGGCTGTGTATGAAGAAATTTGCCTGTATCTCAGACATAGCAGCTGGAGCATGATGTAGGTGTTGCAATGTTAACTGCACATTTTTTTTTTCAAATTTAATCAGAGTAAATAAAACAAACTTTCACTTGTAAAACACTCTATCCAAAAATCAGAGCCTATAACCCAAGGAATGAAGCACATAAATCACAATTATTGCCGCCCTGAGGCGACACATGTGCAGTCTCCTTTTAATGGAATGAATATTTTCCTAGCGAGAGCGAGAAACGCCCCGAGGGGAGGGAGGGAAGCAAAGCTGCCCTATTTGAATCACAAACCACTTACAGAAGAAACGAGGAGGTGGCTACAGGTGCACTATACAGTAGAACCTCAGAGTTACAAACACCAGAGTTACGAACTGACCAGTCAACCACACACCTTGTTTGGAACCAGCAGGGACCCCCAACAAAGCAAATACCGCACCGTACTGCATTAACCATAAACTACTAAAAGAAAATAAAGGGACAGCAGCATTTTTCTTCTGCATACTAAAGCTTCAAAGTCAATGTTCAGTTGTAAACTTTTGAAACAACCATAACGTTTTGCTCCGAGTTACAAACCTTTCAGAGTTACTAACCACTTCCATTCCCAAGGTGTTTGGAACTCCGAGGTCATTGAGTAAGATATGTGTATCATAAAGACTGACTCTACTTTTCTAACTATCGCAACAAATGTCAAATGCAGCATGTGTGTGTACAGTGTGTGGAAAATATTATATATAATATAGGATATATATTATATATTTTATAAATACAGCCCTTAAATGAGAACTTACTGGGAGAGGACACAAGTTCTCTATTCCTGATGTCCAGGTGTACAGTATGTGATAATGGATTCGTCTGCATGTTTGAGAGACCTAATTAGCATCCGAGGAAGGCAGACTCCCGTCGTCTAGTGTGATCTATTGAGTGCAATGGCCGATCTCGTTAGGTTACGAAAGTTGCCTGTTAAGAGAACTAGCATATTAAATGCTTTGACAGAGAGGTTCAGGAAACTCTGCTGTAAGAGTTTGGTAGTTTGGAGCAGGAAACCAAGGCAGGTTCGTATTAGCCCTTGAGACTAAACTGCTTTGAAAGAGTCAGATTTCGGGGGTGGGGTTTCTACTCAAGGAAGAGATTGTTGTAATCTGCCATGTTAGCAGAGTCTCATCATGGACTGCTTTATTTATAATGAATAACACTGTTTTAAGTGTTTTTCTTTTATTGTATTTTATTTATAAAAATATATATGTGTTTGCCTTTCTTTTTAGGGGTCGTGTTCTCCTAACTATAGGTGCATAATTACAAAACTCTACACCAATCCTGCATAGATGCTGTGATTCCCAGGTCATGCAAATCAGTCCCGTCGCATCCTTAGACTTCAGCTAGTACCAGCTCCCCAGGAAATGCTAAAAGGCCTTGCCCCTCTGAAAACCCACCCTGTTCTTTAAAGCTGGCTTGGTTTTGTGCTTTGAACGTTATTTTCCGTTGAAATCTAGAGGGCACCGGGACTTAGTGGGATGTGAGAAGTAGGTGCACAACTCTAGAATCCTGGGTTCATTGGCAAGGGTTTTGGCACCAGGGGGATGAGGTGCATTGGCAGAGCTGTGATGAGGAAACTTGTATTAACTGCCTATGTTATGCTTGACTCTAGCCAGTGTTACGTTCTTTGCTTCTATGGGCACTACATACATAACCCAGGGTTGGTTGGTTGGTTGGTTTTTTTTTTTTTTTTTTTTAAAAAGATTCACTGACATCAGACCTATGTGCGTTTCCCTTTTTTATCCTTTTTTTTTTTTTTTTTTTTTTTTTTTTTAAACAGAGGCCCTCTGAAGCTTCCTGGTTATTACTAGCCAAATCTTGATCTCTCAGAAACAATAAATTTAAAAATCCTGTTTCAAACCTTTTCCTCTTGGTACGGGCTCTAGTTATGTAACGGTCTGTCTTAATATGGGTCTTGGTAAAAACAAACCAACCCTCTCTGATCCTCCCAGTATCTGAGAACGTCATTCAGCTGTCGTACTGCCCAAGGAAAATGTTTTTCTGTATTTCACCTGTGTGGTCTTTGAAAGCAATGACTTAAAGATGCATGGTTTTTGTATCATATAGAAAAATATGCTATATTTTCCTAAAAAAAAAAAAAAAAGTTGTAATATTCTTTTGAAATTGTACATATTTTTAAATGATGTAGTTTTGGGCAGACTTTTTGGGTGGTTTGATTAATATTAAAGAGAATGCTGCTGCTTTATGAGTGATGCTTATTAGATTGTGTCTGCTCTTGAATCTAGAAGTGGTGTGAATTCTCATTAGCCGAAAGCTACTGATACTAGAGAAAGTCAGACTAGCTGTATCACTACTTAATACAGGCCAAATTATTTACTAGTTTCATATTTAATTACTCTTCACCAAATTTACCCTACACTAAAGAACAGTGGATTGCCAACAATATTTTAAGTCTTAGGCAAGCACTAGAAGAAGGCAATGGACTTATAATAAAAAAAAAAAGAGAGAGAGTGGATAGCTTATATGGCTTAGACATAAATGATCTGGAAAAAGGGGTAAACACTGAGGTGGCAAAATTTGCCAATGATACAAAACTACTCAAGATGGTTAAGTCCCAGGCAGACTGCGAAGAGCTACAAAGGGATCTCACAAAACTTGGGTGAGTGGGCAACAAAATGGCAGATGAATTTCAATGTTTATAAATGCAAAGTAATGCACATTGGAAAACATAATCCCAACTATACATATAAAATGATGGGGTCTAGATTAGCGGTTACCACTCAAGAAAGAGTTGGAGTCACTGGGGATAGTTCTCTGAAAACATCCACTCAATGTGTAACGGCAGTCAAAAAAGCAAACAGAATGTTGGGCATCATTAAGAAAGGGATAGATAAGACAAAATATCATATCTAAATCCATGGTATACCCACGTCTTGAATACTGCGTGCAGATCTGATTGCCCCATCTCAAAAAAGATGTATTGGAATCGGAAAACGTTCAGAAAAGGGCAACAAAAATGATTAGGGGTATGGAACAGCTTCCATATGAGAAGAGATTAATAAGACTGGGACTTTTCAGCTTGAAAAAGATATGACGGGGGGGGGGGGAATATGATAGAGGTCTATAAAATCCTGATTGGTGTGGAGAAAGTAAATAAGGAAGTGGTGTTTATTCCTTCTCATAACACACGAACTAGGGGTCACTTAATGAAATTAATAGGCAGCAGGTTTAAAATAAACAAAAAGAAGTATTTCTTCACACAATGCACAGTCAACCTGTGGAACTCTTTGCCAGAGGATGTTATGAAGGCCAAGACTATAACAGGTTTCAAAAAAGAACTAGATAAATTCATTCCTGTTCTGTTCATTCCCTCTGGGGCACCTGGCATTGGCCAGTGCACTGGGCTAGATGGACCTTTCAGTATGGCCGTCCTTATGTTCTTTCATGCAGCATAAGGAAGCCACAGAGCTTTGACTGCATATGGTTGTGGTGTTCCACAGTGGGGAAGATTTCAACCCTTTCTTGTCAGTAATCTGGGAGTGGGACCTTCGTTTAATTCATGGACAGAGTTCTTTAAACTGAAGTTAATGTTACTAATGTCTCTGTGTCTGAAAGGTAAGAAAACTAGGTGAACACAGAAGCTTTTAAAAATCAGATTTTCAAATATTAGACATTGCTTTTTTTATTCAGTACAATAACACCAAAGGTGAATCATAAAGTGCTTCTTTCTTCCCCTAGGTTTGGCTAGAGCGGGATTCCCAGTCACGGTCTTTAAGGTGCTGTTTCTGGCCTACACTGTTGCAGTTTTGGTGAATTTTGCATAAAAGCTGAGGATTATTTACCAGCACTCAAAATTTGCTGGTGTTTTATACAAAGCGCAGTCTCTAAACTGAATAATATTCAGCTTAGTTGTGCCATATGTACAGCTTTAATGTGGCATTAGCTCCTTAAAGGTGATTGGCAAAGTGGGTGCAGAATGTGGGTTTCTGTCTGTCTGGTGGCTAAAGAGGGCATAAAAGGAGGGGTTAACTGTTTGGGGTGGTTGTTTTTCTCTCTAGAAATAACAAGAACCTGGTTTTGCTTGGAGGAGCCTTGTGCAAAAGCCCCAGTTAGGGTTGCCAACTTTCTAATCGCACAAAATCGAACACCCTTGTCCTCTTCTCTGCCCTGCCCCTTCTTTGAGGCCCCATCCTCCCTCCCTCACTTTCACTGGGCTGGGTCATGGGGTGGTGGTGTGGGCTCTGGGGTGGGGCCAGAAATGAGGGGTTCAGGGTGTGGGAGGGGGCACTGGGCTGGGGAAGGGGGTGGTTGGGGCATGGGAGGAGGTGATGGCTCCAGCTGGGGGGTGCAGGCTCTGGAATGGGGCCAGGGATGAGGGGTTTGGGGTGCATGAGGGAGCTCTAGGCTGGGGCCAAGGGATTTGGAGTACGGGAGTGGGCTCAGGGCTGGGGAAGGGGGTCAGGGGTACAGAAGGGGGCTTTGAGCTGGGGCTGAGGAGTTTGGAGTGAGGAAGCAGACTCAGGGCTGGGGCAGGGGATTGGGGTGTGGGTGCGGGATAAATAATCCTCACCTTTTATGCAAAATTCACCAGAACTGCAACTCTGGGAGGGGGGTCAGGGCTGGGGCAGAGGATTGGGTGCGGGTGTCGGCAGCACAGTGGGGCTAAGGCAGGCTCCTTGGCTCCTGGAAGTGGCCAGCATGTCTGATTCCTAGGTGGAGGTGCGACCAGATGGCTCTACACGCTGCCCATGCCCGTAGGCACCGCCACTGCAGCTCCTATTGGCTGCGGAGCTTCCCTGATTGCACCTGCGCCTAGGGGCTGCAAGGACATGCCAGCCACTTCCGGGAGCTGCGCAGAGTCAGGCCAGGCAGGGAGCCTGTCTTAGCCCCGCTGTGCCGCTGACCAGACTTTTAATGGCCCAGTCAGCGGTGCATTCCGGTCAAAAACCGGACACCTGCAACCCAAGTCCCAGCAACTGTGTATTGTGAGCTAGCATGCCTATCTTCACTGACGGGGTGGACATGCTGAATTTGTAGCAGAGGTCCTTTCTCCCAAGTGTGCTTTAGCTATTGACCTTAGATAGGTTTTAACAAAACCAGAGTTCTAAAGCGTTTGACTGCACGTTCCTTCCCTCCCAGTTACTCAAAATTCACTCACTTGTACCTTCGTATCATCATTTCACTAGTCCATCCGCCACCATAGTCTTCCAGTGTGCACTAGACCTGAATTTCTGTTGTAGACCAAGTAGAAAGCCCTCCCTCCCCCCCACCATTTTTACATAAATCTTCCAAGCCATCTTTATCAGTCATAAAGACACAAAACCAGGCACAAACCCGCTTGGTTGTAAATGTTCAAGTCATGTTTAAGCATATTAAAGCAGCCCAAGGAATTTCCTCCATGGCTACTTGCCAACAATCCTCTACCCTTACAACTAATCTGTCAACTGTGGCCAGAGTTGGCATTATGACAAGCCAGGATATTTGTGATGAGGGAACATGTATGTCCTTTAAGGCATCATAGAATACTTACATGAACCAAAGCGATGCCTCATTCAGACACTTACAAATAAGGAATGGGAGGCAAATAACTCAAAATTATAACGACTCTGAGTTCAGTCCCCTAGAATATCAACTTTTCCTTATGAACTAAAGAGTATCCAGCTTATATCACATCATTCTTAAGTATATCTCCTGGGGGGAGGGATGAGCTAAGATCAAGTGGGAAAGGGACTGGACCGGAGAATCTCATGAGTGGATCATAGAAGATTCGGGTTGGAAGAGACCTCTGGAGGTCATCTAGTCCAACCCCCTGCTCAAAGCAAGACCAACACCAACTAACTCATCCCAGCCAGGGCTTTATCAAGCCGGGTCTTAAAAACCTGTAAGGATGGAGATTCCACCACCTCCCTAGGCAACCCATTCCAGTGCTTCACCACCCTCCTAGTGAAATAGTTTTTCCTAATGTCCAACCTAGACCTCCCCCACTGCAACTTGAGACCATTGCTCCTTGTTCTGTCATCTGCCACCACTGAGAACAGCCTAGCTCCATCCTCTTTGGAACCCCCCTTCAGGTAGTTGAAGGCTGCTATCAAATCCCCCCTTGCTCTTCTCTTCTGCAAACTAAATAACCCCAGTTCCCTCAACCTCTCCTCGTAAGTCAGGCTCATGGATCATCAAGTTATATCAATTTCCATTGATGTAAGATACTAAATGTGCACATCTAATTTTTTTCCTAGGACCTTTGGCTCTGGAATGTATGAACAAAATAAAAAGGGTGATGAAAATAAATGTAAAATCTAATGGGACACCTCTCACCAGCTTGTCAGTGGTAAATGATTCTGGGCCAGTCCTGCAGAATTTCTGAAGATAGTTTAGGAACTTATCATTCCTCAGGATTCTCTGCTTGGTAACTTTATAATGCATTCTAGCTCCATGCTCCCCTGCCCCATGCATCACAATTCATTCCTCTTTCAGGTTTACACCCTGTAGGTATTTGTAAGATCATCACGTGCCTCCTTGGTCATTAGTTGGCCCAAGTAGGCCCATCTCACACTTCTGAACGATCCTCGTGAATTAACCCAGCTGAGACTGATTCTTTTTTCCCCCTTTGGCCAAGTTCCTCTATGTCAATATCTTCCTGGTTGTTGATTGGAACTGTGCAATACCCCATGTGTGGTCACACCAACGTCGCACAGAGGGGCTGCAGCCTCCCTGCTCACTGATGCGGTGCCTGAAATTGCATTTCCTTTTTTTCTCCAAAGGCATCTGATGTGATGAACTTGCTGCGTCACTGTCTGCCCACTGGGCAGCTCTTTGCCCTTTTCTCATGACTCCACCTGCCAGCCCTTCCCAAATTAGTAGCTTCAAACTTCAAGTGTTTACTCCCTCATCCAAACCACGAAGGAAGGTATGAAAGAGGCTGATCCTGATGCCAGACTAGTGGGGGACTTCAGAGCCATCTCTCCTCCACTCATGTCATTCAGCCAGTTTCCAATCCCTACGGCTACTCCAGAGTCTGAGTCTGGTTAAGAGTTTGTGCAAGGAAGATTCAGGCTGGGGCGGGGAGAGACGGAGAGCTGAAGGGACCGATTTGCTGAAGGACTCAGCTCCAAACCTCTCAGCCAAACGTGGGACCCAAACGTATTCATGCAGGAAATTTCAAGTGCCATTGGATTGGTTTCCTTCAGGGGCTGTCTTCACTGCAGAGTTAACCCAGACTCCTAACCCAATCATCCCACCGCTGGCCACCCAGAGCCCAGTGCCTTGGGGGTGAGGCATGAATACATGTCAACAAAAGTGAGACACCAAGTCGGAGTGAAACTGAAGGTAACGCAGCGCCCGAAACCAGGGGCACTGGGCCGGCGTTTCAACCAGCTCGACTGTCAGCAACTCTTTTTTGCCCCTCAGCTTCTTTACACACATTGTGGTTCTGCTTTATTTGGGCTCTCGACTGGCGGCTGCTGCCAATATGGGGCGTTAGTGACTGGCACGCCCCAGGCCCTCGTACGACAGTTCTGCCCCCTAGGAGGGTTTGCCAGGGCGTAAAGTCACCATCGGGGTTGGTCTCCTCCGGCAGGGCTGGTGACTCCCCAAGGCCAGTGCCATGAACGTCGGCGGCTCACTGGCCCTGGAGTGGGACACCAGGAAAGTGCAACCCTGAGAGCCAGGCTCCCCAGGAGAAGCCACTGAGCTACCAATGCATGGGAGCCTTGATGTCTGACTCTTTAGTGTGGCCCAGTTGCATGGTTCTTCCAGGAGCGAGGCCAGGGGAAGAGCAGCCCTCTCCCCCCAGCAGACAGCCTCGTGGCAGGCCAACGCCTTGCTGCAGCTCCCAAGGCCTGGGAAAGGGAGGTTACCACTTTGTTCTGGACTGGATTGGAAGCCCCGTCACTGAGCTGCCAAGTGTCCTGGCTGCGCCCTCTGTTGGGGATCCAGCTTTCAGCCTAGAAGCTAGACCAGTCCTTTTTAATGGGTTAGAGCGCCCAGACCCCTCTGCCGGGGCCTCCAGCCAAACCGGGGAGCCCAGCGTCACCAGTCCTGATTCCAAGCGTGTGTCTTACCCAGGGCTCGGCCGAATGTGTCCATCAGAAAGGAGCGAAGGGGAAAAGACACAACCCCCTTTACCGCCTCTCTGGGGCTCCCCTCGCTTTTGTGTAAGTATCCCCGAGGCCGCCCGTCTCCCTGCAGGGGGATGTAGAAAGGCTCCCAGCTGAAAGCCCTGGGAAATATATCACTGCTGAGCGATAGGGCTGGCAAACAGAGGCCTCGCTCCTGGGGGAGGACTCTGCCTCCCCCATCCAATCCCCCAGCTGGCGGAAAATAGCGATCCAGGCTTTGGCAAGGGTCTTGTTTGCTAAGGGGGCTCTTTGTTCCAGCTCCTTATTGCCAGTGTTTTATCAGGTTGGCCTGGGTGTCGTTAACAAGGGCTGCGGAGGCCTGAGATTCCAGGCAGATGAGACAGGCCCAGGATGGGTGCTGCTGGGGCAGTCGGTTCCCACAGCGCAGCCGTTTGTGCGTCCCAGAGACAATGGCAGGAATGTCTCCTAGGGCAAGGTAGCTGCTGAAATCCTGTGCTCAGCGGCCAGTGGATTAGCAACATTTGGAGTTGATCGGTTGGAGTCGGCACTTCTGTTTGCATCTCTCTCTCCCCCACCACCTGTTCAAACAATGGGCTGAGCAAACAACTCTTCAGCCTGCCTCCCCCTCCTCTTGTCAGCTCACTCCAGCCCCGGCCTGCCCCCGGCTTTCATGACCCTGGGAACTGCTGCATCCCTGCCCGCTAAGGGCTGCGTTTGCGTGGCTCCTGCAGAAGTCGTGGCATCAGGAGGGTGCTTAACCCGGGGCGGGGCTGGGGAAACCCCCTGGGCTGCGGGGTGCGATGGCTGGCGGAGCAGCATTGTGGGAGTGGCGCGACAGTGACAGGGCCTGGGGGTGGCATGTCTGGTCAAGCGTCAGGGGTCGTCATGGGCTGTGTTGGCTTCTCCTAGTGGACGAACAGCCTTGACTCCCCACTTGGAATGGAAACTCGCCCGGCCGCTGCCCGAGCCCTTTTTCCGGTACCAACAACCCTCCTTCGCCCTGGGCTAGTTCCCGTTTACACCTGGGCGACCGTAGGGCTTGCAGACATGAGTGACAAGTCCCTGCTGCAAACCATAGTGCAGACCTGTCTCACCCCACACCCCCACCCCAGCCCAGGAACCAGAATAAACTGCCCCCGGGCAAACCACAGCGTCGTCCGTCTGCGCTAGGCCCTAGCTGGGTTTTACTGGTAGAACTATGTGGGGGCAGGGCTGCGAGTATGTTACTGCTTCAGTGATGCCAGTCGAAATGTGCTTTAACTGGCTACAGGTTATGCCCCCTCCTGTACCGGAGTCGCCAGTCCACTGTTAACACCGTTAGCCCAATTGACCTGCCTCTCCAGGAGGGAGTTTGAACACTGGGACTAGCCCGGGCTAGCGAAGGCAGCAAAACTTCCTCACGTATCCAGGCCGCTGGATGGGTATGGCCGAATGCACAGGGCGGTTGCCAGGGCTACAGCGTGGCGGGGGGGAGCCGCTGTCTGGAAAGAGGGCTGTTGATTCACCCAGATGCTTTTAGGATTGGGGAAAATTGCTGAGGAATTCACAGAAAACCATCTCGCCCCATGTATTTTCCTTATGGTCCAGTGAATTCTTTGGACCCAAGGGGTCGTGGGACAAACAGCTTCTTTCTCTGCGGGCAGTACAGCCCAGAGCCAATCCCTGTTCCACCTCGGGATTGGCTGGGTAAAAGCATTGGACGTTTTAAAAACCGCTCTGCTTTGACCTTGGTGTGTATTGGATATTCACGCTGTCGACGAGCTGATTGGTCACGGAGGCTGGTGCCTGATTGGTGGAGCACACAAGCATCTCCGGCACAAATTCTCATTGGATAACATGTAAGCTTCAGTGCCTGAGACTATTCGTACAACTGACTGGAAGTCGCTGTCCTGGCTCGGATGCAGCATCAGCGTGTGAGCCGGGCCCAGTCACTGCTTCGCTGGGCCTCAGTTTCCCCACCTGTTAGATGGGATCATGATACCCACTTTGGTAAAGTGCTTGGAGCCCATTGACTGGGCCAGGTCGCCAGCACCACAAGGCTCTTGGGAGAAGTGGAGGTGGGAGCGTCCCTGGGGACAGCAGGAAAAGGCTGGTGCGCGTCCTACTAGAATGGCATTGCAAAGCCATTGTAGCATCGTCTTGGGCAGCTGTGACCAACTGCCTGCTGAGGGCTGGGAGCTAGTTTGCAGCCCTCGCCTGGGCCTTGCTGCAGGGGGCTCAGTGTAAGGACTGGGCGGACCCATCTCACAGGGACACATCTGTAGGTCATTTCTGGTGTAGGCGATGCCCACCAAGGGGCTTGCAGCTGGCAGCCACCACCAGATGGTAGCATCCTGCCCCCCCCCCTCCCCCGGCGAGGGGAGCTCCCTGATCTGCTCCCCGCAGACTAGAGCTGAGCATGAGCGGGTGGGGCTGGCAGCTCCCCCTAGTCTGGGCCAGGGCCTCAGCGAGGCTAGGTGTCTCCACGCTTGCTTTTACACCCATTTCATTGACCAAACCGAGCGGCTGCTCCCCTGAGAGCTCCCCCAGCTCCCACCTGCAGCCCTGGGGCCCCTTTGGTTTTCTCCTCAGCCTGGGTCGTCCTTGAACCCTGGCCACAGCACTCATGCAGGAGGGGTGGGGGGGGCAGGAGCCCTGTGTGTGACATGCCGGCCTCCAGCTGGTGAATGGGCAGGGCTTTACCTGCCAGCGCATCCCCCAGGGCCAATGGACAGACTCCTCCCACTGGGCCCAGTGGTACCCGCACTGGGCCTGGGGAGGCCGCACTGGAGGCAGCCCAGCTGGTCTACGTGTTAATAAGTGTCTGGAGCGGCTGCTGCTGGGTCTCTTGGGCTACCTCCGGGGCCTGTTCCATCAGCCATTCCAGCCCAGCTTCCATTCCGCGCTCCCTCCTTCGGCAGAGAGGGTTAAATCCCACCGCACGCACCACACGGGAGCAAGTGTCAGACCCGCCCGATCTGCTCTCAGACGCTGGCCTCACACAGCAGAGTCCAGACTCACCCCTCTGGGGGTTTGGCTTTATTAACACAAACAAATTAACAATACAATTCGAAAGCTCAGCTCAACCCTTCTCCCTAGGCTGGGCTGCTCATTGGGCTCCTCCCACAGGACTGCTCAGCCCACACCCCAGATCCTCTCCCCGCAGCAAGCCACTCCCACCTCCCTGATACCCTGGGTAGGTAACTAGTCACTGATGGGGGTGAGGCAGTAGAACTCACTTATCCCTTTCCCAGCAGGGTCAGCACCTGTTAACAGTGTGGGATTTCAGGCTAACAGGTTAGAGTCTGTGGAGGAAAGAAGGCAGCATGGCCTACCAAAAAGGGGGATGATCAAGGACTGTGGTTTCTAGCCAGAGACTATCAGGGTTGGAAGGGACCTCAGGAGATCATCTAGTCCAACCCCCAACCCCCTGCTCAAAGCAGGACCAATCCCCAGACAGATTTTCACTACCGATCCCTAAATGGCCCCCTCAAGGATTGAATTCACAATCCTGGGTTTAGCAGGCCAATGCTCAAACCACTGAGCTATCCTCCCCTGAGTCCCAGGTTGCATATTGATTCCTGGTGTGGCTTTGGGGAAGTCAATATTCCACTCTGTGACTCAGTTTCCCCATATGTCAACAGGGATAATGCTCCTGTTCTTCCTCTGAGGGTCTGGCTGGAAGGTGCTAACTAACCAGAGCATCTAAGGCTTGGACTGAGGATGCAGGAATGTGCGATTATAAATAAATAAATAAATCCTATCTCCTAGAACTGGAAGGGACCTTGAAGGTCATTGAGTCCAGCCCCCTGCCTTCACTAGCAGGACCAAGTACTGATTTTGCCCCAAATCCCCAAGGATTGAACTTACAACACTGGGTTTAGCAGCCCAATGCTCAAACCACTGAGCTATCCCTCCTCCCTAATTGATGAGCTACCAC